>NW_028168065.1:0-220244 GCF_964237585.1 Gallinula chloropus | reverse complement strand
TACATCCACCCCACTCTGAGAAGTCACACAAGGATTCCCAAATCACCCAAGCTTTCAAGTGCAATCTCCCACCCCTCATTCCACCTCCCGGGCTCGGAGTGTGTCTCTGCCACCTGAGAGAGGCCTTTCAAAGCTTCCCCAAAGACATCCTTTGAAGATCCACCCCCATCTCTCACCACCGTGAAGACAGGGCGTTCTGAAGCCCAAATGCACTTCCAAGGCCCATGCTGCCCTACCTTCCTTCCCTGCAGACCCTTCCACCTCCAAACTCTCCCCAAGCTCAAAGGAAGGGCAGAAACACCCCGTGCTGGAAACCTGGACAGCCCAAACCTATTCAGGAGATGGCCTCATCCTCCTGGGCCAATGAAACTTCACAGACTCTCTGCAGCCCGGGAGCCACTGGCTCTCAGAAGTCTGCAGCTCCCACAACACCAGAGCTCGCTCTCAGGAGGAAATCCAGTCACTGCAATCAAGCTTTCCTCCCCAAAACATCACCCTCAGCCACAGGGTGGATGGAACTGGGATGGGAAACACCGAGCTCCATTACCCTAAAGCCCAGGGACACCCACCCTGATGCTGTGGATGGCTGACTTGTCCTAAAAGCACCAACCCCCCTCGAGGCCATACGGTAGGTAGCGTTCCCCTTGGGCAGGGTACCTAACCAAAGGCATCTTTGAAACGGACCTTCTCTCCCGCTGATCCTCCTCCTCCTGCGTGCCACAAGCCTTCCACTGGAAGCGGGCGATGATGTCACTGCGGTTGTGGATGGCCACGCATCTGCGCTTCGACAGCGTGAGGTAGGTCTTCTCAATGCTCACAGGCTCCTCATCCAGCCGGATGTTGACATCTACAGCCACTCCATAAAGGTTTGTTTTCGTGTTTTCACCTGGAAGAAAGCAAAGGGGACTCTTTACTCCTCTCACTTGCCAATGGAAGTACGAGGAACGCAGCGAGCCTCAGGTCACAGAAGAAAGGGCTACAGCTTTTATTACCCCTCATTCCCAGGGGAGTCCCACCTCAGCCACAGCTCACACGGCATCTCCTCCAGGCCCACCACAAGTGTCAAGTCTCTCCCAGTCTCTCACTGATCCCCCACAAAGGTGCCGGCAGGGTGTGCGCCAGAAAAGAAGGTGGCAGAGGAAGGAGCAAAGCGACAGCCCATGGCAGGATGGGATGCAGACAAGAGCTTCCCTGTGTTGTAGAAGCAGTGCCCGTACTCCTGATCAGGACAGTCTGAAGAGCTGCCACTTCAATCCACCCAATAACGGGCAGAGGGAGAACTGTGACTTCCTCTACATTTGCTCAAGCAGGGACAGGGACAGGCTTGTCCCAGCTGCAGCAAACATGAAGCATCACTGCAGAAACCCAACCCCATGTAAGCTGTGGAGGAACCAGGTGCTTCAGTGAGAACAAGACTCAGGTTTTCCAAGCAAGCCACCAAGATCCTGACAGAAGCTGTTTAACATCTCACCTTCTCCTTGAGTTTTCCTCCCCTCAACTTGTTCTTAAAGCGACTTAGGAAGCTGATGGCGCTTCGCTGGCACCTGGGACCCTCGTAAAGATTTCCTACCTGTCTCTTCCTGACAAATCCCAGGAGCCCCCACGTCCTGGCTGCTTTAGTTGTCAAGAGTGGGATTTAGAGGGCGGCGTAGAAAAAGGGGCTGCAGCAAGACCACGGGGAAGCGGCATATGGGACAGAGGTGTGTAAAGGACAGTGGGCATGGGACAGCGTCCCATAGAGACACCCCCACCACCACCCCCACGTTACGCTTACAGGACCAAATCCAGCACTGGTTCGGAATGGAACATCACACGCGTGTACGCACGCGGTCACCCAGATTCGAGGTTCATCCTTCCTCCACCCAGCAGCTCCCAGGAAAACAGATTCCCAAAGCATTCTCCTTCCTGTTGAGGGGGATGCACTCTAACAACCCCGAAACACCAGCTGGTTTTCACTTTTCTTGGAGGGAAAGCTGGGGGATAGCACCCAGCAAGGGAATTTGGGTGCTTGGGACAATAGGCAATGATGGCAGATGACTGTCACAAGGGTGTGGGGTGGTGGCCACCGTGCTGACAGCAGGGAACACCCAGGGATGGGCCAGGACACCAGACAGACAGAATAAGGACAGACTCAGCCTTTGCCCTTCTAAGCACCAGAATACACAGAGGTTTTGAAACAAAAGGGTTTACAAGTAGATTGCAAAGGAAGTTCAGCCTTGTTCTGCTTTGAAGGACGCAGACCTGCAGATAGGACACTCACCTGTGTCGTAGTGAACTATCAGGGAACCGCAATAATACCCAGTCTTCAGCGGGTGGAAGTCCACTGTTACTTGCATGGCCTCACCGATGCCGAGCGTACGGATGGAGCGATTGACAGAGAAAGGGCTGCAACAGAGACACACACACTCATCAGGACTGTGGTGGGAGCTCTGGGGGCTCTTTTGCAGTCTAGTTCCCGGCAGCTCGCTTGTGTGAGGAGCAAACAAGCAGCTGGCAGCAGCAACCCAGAACACAGCGGGTCAGAAACACGGCTGGCGACCCTCACTCTCCGAAGTCCAGAGGGTATGAAATGACTTCATCCCCCCCAGATTCTGCAGCCAGGCTCCAGTCCGGACCATACCATCAGAGAATGGGTTTTGAAGAGCCCAGAGCAGGTAAGAGCTGTTTGCATGCACAGCTTGACCCTGATGTCCCTGGGACATCAGGTTTTTTTCTGCCACCTATAAACCTGCTACTCCTGAAAGACAGGAGAGAAGGTTTGGAGGGGGGGTTAAGAGCTCCTTTGCTCCTGGCATGCTTTTACTACATCCAGCTGTACGCTTGCTTTGTTGCACAATGTCTGAAGTTTCACAGGTCCTGATCTCCCAGCGGCACCTTGCACTCCCCAGATCCTATAACCTCATCTAGGCACACCAACCCAGGAGACCCCTTCACACCAGGACCTGCTGAGATCTTGCCCATTACGGCCCTTCAGCAAGAGAGCAACACTAGACCTGTAAGCACTCTGATAATTATCTACCTTGGTATTTAGGGCTTGCTTACTCTCACCAGGGGTCAAGCTTCCCCATCTTGACAGAGGTGGGCTCAAGTTATGTCCCACGAGGATACCAAGGGCCATCATACTCCTGACATAATGCAGAAAGGCAGCTGACAAGTGAAAGAAGCTGGCAAGTCAGTGACACAGGCCCTCAAAGCACCACCGCGGCTTCTCTCCTGCAGCCACATGCTCAGTAAACGCAGCGTGCAAGGAGGCTGCACTATACTGTGAGTCCCGGGCTACCTTCATCTTCTAACAGCCAAGCTTTCTTTGGTCTACTGCTGCCTTAATTGGCATCCTAAAACCAGTTGAGTTTGGGAGAACCTAGTTCATTAAAAGCTACCTCCAGCCCCAAGGCAGACAGCAAAGTTACTGGGGCCTGAAATGCCCCACCCTGTCCACCCAGACCTACAGCAGGGAAAACCCCACCAAACCCAAAGGCTTAACCTTTGCACATGCTACTTTTTGGCAGCAGTAGAACAGCCAAAGTCAAGCAGCATAACCATCCCAGAAAACCCAGTCTCTCAGGACAAAGCATCCCAGACTGCACTGAAAAATCCCAGGTACACTCAGCACCTCCCAAGCCCAACCTTCCCTTCCCCCCTTTTCCTGCACCTCAGCCCTAATTTCACAACCTCGGGTGGTCTTTGTGCATCCCCACACCTCCCTGTAGTGTATGGGTACCACAGGGGATCCCTGAGCTCTCTGCCTTGGAAGATCATCTCCCGAGCTTTCCAAGCTGGGTGGGGACACTCCTAGAGGGATCTAATCCCAGACCGACCCTCTCTGTCCCTGGAGCACGGCAGAGCACAACGTCCATCGCCGCAGGAAAAGGCAGCGCTGCTCCTTGTCTGCTCCCAGACACCATTTTCATCTTAAACCTATTGGAATGACATTTCTCTCTGCCAATGTCACAGAGAAGAAACTCATTCTCCTGCCTGAACCACAAGAGCAATGGGAAGAGACTTACTGGATTTATCCTCCTGGGATTTTTATTCCCAAGCGCTGCGGTTAGGGGCTGGGCACGGCCCTGCGCAGGGAGGGCAGGCACAGAGCACACTGAAGAATGGGCAGTGCTGGGGTGGCTGGCTGGGGTGTTTTCATGAAAAAGCAGTCAAATCATGGCCAAAATGCCACCACGTTTTCTGGAAGCTATCGAAGATGCTGAATTGGCCCCACAGATTCACTTACAAGCTCCTCTCTGGAGCAAAAAGCAGAACAGAAAACAGCCAAGTCCTTGCACAAATGATGACCGGGCAGGGAACATCACCAGGATGTGACCAGATGCACGAGCTGAGCTCTCAGTACTGTGAGGAACAGTTAAGGATGGGAGATGGGCTGCAAAAGCACCCTAATGGGGAGAGCAGAAAGTTCTACGCTTGGTGCCAGAGAGGGGAGGCAAAGACAAGTGGCACAAGCAGGACAGCAGACTGGGGAACGGTGGCACCTGAGCTGGTTTGTGAATGGGCAAGAGCCTGAGTTTGCTCAGGCCAGAAAAGAGAAGTTGCATCAACTAAACCAGAAGTTCAACCTGCACAGATAAAACATAGAGGATACAGGCCCATCAGCTGGCCTCTACATGCTCAGACGGATCTCTCATTCCCTTCTACCCCACTGCTGTCCTCCTCCTCTCTCACATGTGCCTGTACCTGTGTTGTGGCTTTGCATGGCTGGGTTCTGCTGGAGAAGGGGGAGATCTGCAGGGGTGGCTTCTGCAAGAAGCAACCAGAAGCTCTCTGAAGCCCCACAGAGCAAACACCAGCCAGCTCAAGGCTGGAGTCGCTGCTGACCAAGGCCGAGCCCATCAGGGATGGTCACAGTGCCTCAGAATCACAGTTAGAGGGAAAAAAACCACCAAGAAACTGCTTTTTGCCCCCAGAGCCAGAAGTGAGAAGATGTGAGGAACTGTGCAGACACCAAGGCCAGGGAAGAAGGAGCAGGGAGGGATGAGGAGGTGTTTCAGGCACCAGAGAGAAAGATTCCCCTGCAGCCTGTGGAGAAGACCATGGTGAAGCAGGCTGTCCCCCTGCAGCTCATGGATGGCAGGGAGCAGAGATCCCATCTATAGCTGTGGAGGATCCCACGCTGGAGTGCCTGGAGACACCTGAAGGACACTGTGACTCTGGGGGAAGCCCGTGTCGGAGCAAGCTCCTGGCAGTGAAACTTGCTGCTCTAGAGCTCGAGAAGAAAAACACCCCCACACACCTTTTGTTGGGCAAATGAAGTGAGGTCCCTTACCTCTGAGTGCTGATGGAGTAGCGGGCCTCCCGGTTACCAAGATTGCGAACCAGCAGAGTCTTCTGGCTGCTGTACTTGACTGGACAGGTGGAGAAGTTCAGGTGGAGGGGGAAGTCCAGGAATGCCCGGGCACAACTAGCTCGGATCCGCTCAATGAACTGTCCCTTGTCTGTGACACAGGTGATCTGGTGAGAGTAATCCTGAGGGGAAGGAACAAATCACGGTACGTTCAGTCCCGGCGGAAGGAAAACTGCTGCTTCCCACCACTAACAGGAGCCTTTGGGAATGGAACAGCACTTCTTTCTGTAACGACCTTTCCCTCCAGCAGCACCACTAGGACAGGGCTGGTACCCTGCAGAGAGGAAACCGCCCTGCTGATCCAGCTGCCTCCTCAGTGAGCTGGCAGAACCAGACCAAGTCACCTGATAGCTTGATGCCGAAGCACCACAACAGAGTAATCCCACGGAAGGGATTGCAGCAGATCAAGGACCTGCTTCCAGCACCGCTCCGCACCCGGTTATGCCGCGGCACCAACTCCATCCCAGTGACCCCACTTGAAGCTTGGTGGGGGATGCTCAGGTACACTGTTGGATGGACTTTGCCACCAGCCGTTGGTGAAATCACAGAATCACAAGGTTGGAGAAGACCTTTAAGATCATCGAGTCCAACTGATCCTGTCCTGTGCTAAACCATATCCCATAGTACCTGATCTGCCCTTTTTTCAAACACACCCCGGGACGGCGACTCAACCCCCTCCCTGGCAGCCTGTCCCAGGCCCTCACAACTCCTTACCGAGATGACTGTTTTAACATCAAGGGAGGCAGAGATTTCCCACCCCTTTCCACAGCATCTCAAGGACAAGATTGGGGACACCAACCCTCCAAAAGCTGATCCACCTCCCCAGCCCCGAGCCGCCTCTGCTCCATACCCAAGCTATTCCTGACAGATCCCTGACAGGTACTGAAGGGCACCAACAATTCCAGCCCTGCCCTCGGCGCAGCCTCTTCCAGCTCCTCCCAGGCCCTGAGAGCTCTCGCTGCACATCTAACCTCTGACTTCCCTTTCACCTCAGCCCAGCACCTGGGGGAGGCAGGGGACAGCTCTGCTCTCTCTGCTGCACACTGTGGCACAGCCGATGCCTTGATAACGTCTCTGAAGTTTCCAGAAGGGACTGGGTGCCTTCCTGAAGCTGGTGCTCTCAGGCCCACAGGCGGGAGGCACGGGGACAGCCCTACCAGAGTCAAGCATGCTATTCCCAGCCCTGGGCTGATTCAGCAAGGAGCCAGACAGCCATTGCCCTGTCCCCCAGGCAGAGGCATTCCTCAGAGATAAGTCCTCCCAGCCTTGTCTCCCCTCTTCCAGCTGCACTGTGCCCACCCGAAAGACAGAGGCAGGTCTCCCACTTGTCCTCAGACACCATGGTGACACTGCAGCCAGTAGCTGCAGCTCGCTGCCAGTTCTGCCTGCACTCATCTGACACGTTCCCAACCTCCTGTGCTGTCCCAGGCCATCCCTCACCCGTTCCTTACGTGTGTCTCACTCTCCCCCCCAGTAACCTCCTGTCTGGGCGGTGTCATACCCACTGGTCCTGTGGAAGCAGCAGCTTTAAGCACCCATCCAAGCAAGTGTTACTCCAGATAAAACACATCCCCCCCACTCTGCCCAGGGGGACTTCCCTGGCAAGACCCTGAAGCCTGCAACCTTCGCACCCTTCTGAAGGCTCACGCTCCTCCTTCCAAGCCAAAGCATTAACAAATCGGCTTCATTAAGCCCTGAGCAGGTACCGCAGGGTCTACGGCCTTCCAAGGTCCACTCTGCCACTGCTGAGGGTGTCACGGCCCTGAGGGTTTGCTGTGACTACACCAAAGCAAGGAAGGAGGAGGTTAGTTCAGAGGGAGGATGGAAAATGGCAAGCTCCTGCCCTTGTGTCCCACCCCAGCCTTCCCCCAGTACCATCCCTTTGGTGATAGCAACTCAACTCCAGCAGAACTTGGTCGGGGGTTATTGATCCTGGCTTAGCACCAGATGTCGCTTCAACATCGTCCCGGGGGGAAATATGTTTTCCCTTTTCCCCAACAGAAGGAACTGGACCAGCAGCAGCGGTTTCAAAGGACAGCAGGACCTTGTCACCGAGGTATTTAGAGAAGCTGGGGGCAAGCCTGCCACCAGCACACACCTCCTTCAAACATCACATCAAAGGGCAAGGAAAAGGGCAGGAAAAGGTCTACCTCATCACAGGAGCTTTCACTCGTATCTAGAGGCGGGAGAATCCGGGACCGCCTCAGCTCCCGGGTGCTGGCCAGCCTCTGCGCCTTGGTGACAGACTTCTCCAGGAAGGCAGAGGGTGTCCACTGAAACACAAAACACCAACAAGAGCTGCAGAAACACCTCTCTTCAGAAAGGCTTTTCTTGTTCAAGCACCACTGATAAACCATTTGTCACCACAGCCACTAGGATAGTCCTGGATAGTCATCAGAAACCCCCTAACTCCATCCTCGCACAATGCTCACAACCAGCCGGCGTGTGGAGATGTCACTGCCGGCTGAATCACAGGAGAGCAGAAAAGCAGCGCTGTGCCAAGACCGAGGTGGAGCTGGCTGGGTCCAAGCTTTAGTTACCTTTTTAATTAGCCCTTGTTTTCTCTCTGTTCTGGCCTCACAGCCCCCTCCACAGAAGCATACAGAGATACCTCCTCCATGAGGTTATCTCCAGGAAAGGGAGCCTTGGCCAGCAAAAGGCACATTCATGGATGGGGAGGAGGAACTGCCCCACGTTCATGGATGGGAAGGAGGAACTGCCCCAACTCCACAGCTGTTTCAAGGGCTGGATCTGCGCTCAACCCAGGATGACACTCATGACAGAACTGGTTTGGACCCCATTCTAGCTGGGACTGGACACGTCTCTCAAGTCTTCAGGCAGAGTCTGAGCAGCCCCACCACATCCCCAGCTGCTGGGAGGGCAGGGATGGTCAGAGCAGCGCCTGCAAGGATGCTTCCGTGACAGAAGATACTGCTGCCCTCACCAAGAGGATGGGTAGAAGCACCCCAATGCTTCAGCTACTCCAGTGCACTGCCCAGGACATCCCATTAACTGGGTTCCAGCAGCACATTCAGACAAGACTCTGGACTTTCAGCCCACATTCCATCTCCCACTGCACCTTGATGGCCACCTCCAACACAAGTATGGCAGCAAAGAGATGGGGTGGTGGTGTGTACCTTCACAGTGTGGCTAAACAGGAGGGGCAGGCAGAGGAGGGACACAGGGCAGGTTTCCAGCCTTACCACAGCTCCTATCTGGCCACAGCAGGTACTTACATTTACATACTTCTTCTTTGGAGCTGTTACTACTCTCCGTTGTAATACTGTAGAAAGCTCACTAGATCGACGAACGTTTTTGGTAGCCATGTCTCAGCTAATCTGGAAGGAGCAACAATGGCACTTTGAAAATCCAGGAAGAGCAGCTGACCCCAGGCGACTTTGTGCCCGACCTTATCACCTGCTCAGGGTTATTACACCAACCTCCAGCCCAGGGACCGCGGCTGCCCCGAGCGTGAACAAGATCAGACCAGACCCCTTCCCACTTCGCCAGCCCAACGCCCACCCCCCGTGCCAGGAGCTTTGCCCTGTTTCTAACTAACGCAGCACGGAGTTCAATGCTCTGATGAAGAACTAGAGTCTCCAGGCTCAGTCAGTTGGTTTGAGCTACAGAAATTATCCAGCAAATATGACTCCTTCCAGGCATGAAATTCCCACAGCCCCCAAGAGCATTTCTCCCAGGAGAACAAGGGCCCTAATTTTCACTTATTAACACTCACACTCGAGGCTCTCTACAGGCATTCGAGGCTGTAACAGCAGAAAGAAAACCATGAAGCCATTAAAGGAACAACAGCAATCAGCTCAAACACAAACACCACGTCTGTGCAAGCAGGGCTGCTAAAGACTTGATCCTAACGGCAGTTCTTCTCCAGCACCCCCCCACCCCCCACAAGGAATGCGGGTTGACCGCTCCATGGCCGGCTTTTAGGTCCATGGCCCAGTCAACAGCCTGACAACCACCTCTCCATCTCCATCACACACAGCCAAGCACTGCCATTCTGTAGTGGCTCCTGTCAAGATCTGAGCCAAAGCTCATGGAACTCATAGGCAGACACAGGCTATCAGGCTGTTTCCATGGGCAGTATCATACCCTACCCAAAGCAAACGCTTGGGCCCACAGCAGCATCAATTCACGGTGCACAGCTGTGCTGTGTCCACATCCTGACCACTGCTGTCACCCACAGAGCTCTGCTATCACCCAGCTCACCCAAAATGCTCCCGCAAACCCCAATCCAAGTCAAACTCTTCTAATCTCAACCTGCAAACACCTTCTCAACAAGAGTTCCGCGCATCCCTGCCCAGTTCTCCCAAGGGAGTTTGAATCTCTGGCAAAACAAACGGCAGTTGAATTGAAAAGATACCAAACTGGAGACAGGCAAACAGCCAAAAGCAGCAGCAGGAGCATCACCCCCAGCCTCACCTGGGCAGGCTCCAGCCTCTTACCCACTTACCCAGCACACACACACACATTCCTGGCTGCCAGAACAGACAACAGGCCCTATTTCCTGGCTTACTGCTGTCCTACTCAGCACTGCAGTAACCCTGAGGTGTCACAGACACCTCACCCAGTTCCTCCCACCCTTCAGGCACTGACACCCTCATTTACACGTTGCAACACTGAGGTTTAAGGTCCAAACACCCAAAAGCCCGTGAACAAGAAGAGGAGGGCAGCACCAGCAGCCTCCATCCCCTCCACTCCTGCCCCAGGGCCTGGATGCGGCCACAGCTGCATCCCATGGGGGGGCAGACCTTGGCCTGGGAAGTCTGCTCTGATGGGGAGCACAGCGGGGCAGCTGGAGGGGGGGGTGCAGCAGGAGGGGACAGGCCCCGACACAAAATGCTGCCGCCTCCTCTAGCCCGGCACGAGAGCCCCCCCTTGGCTCCTTAGGCAGCCCCGCCCCTGAAATCCCGCCCTCCCTCCCTCCCAAACACAGCGCCTCCTTGCAGGGAAGCCTACCCGGCAGCAGGGTGAGCACCAGGGCCTGACACAGTTCGGGCGGGACCCAGCTCACACCCCACACCCCCACCCCGGGCACGCTGTGCCACTCACCCCAACCGCTCCAGCCCCCAGCCCCGGCGCTCCGCCCGCCCCCGCCCCTCCCGAGGCCGCACCTCCGGAACGCGGCCACCGTCCCAAAAACACGGCCTTGGGCACCGGAATCTCCCCCCTCCCGCTCCCGAGGGGGCGTGGGGACACTCACACGCCGGAGCGCGGCCACCAGCCGGGCTGCTGCCGCTGGCAATGAAGCACCGGACACACACGTTCCCGTGGCAACGGCGGGACGCGAGCGAGGCCCGTGCGGCCGCGCCCGGCCAGCCCCGGGCAGAGCTGACCCAGCGCCGCACCTCGCCGGGGAGTTACTACCCGCTCGCTCCTGACCCGGGACCGGGGAAACCGGCGGCACGGGCGCGGGGGAGATGCCGCTTGGTGACAGCTCAGAGCCCAGTTCAACCAGCTCGCTGCCTGGCCGGCATCTCCTGACCCCCAGCCCGGCTCTCCGCACAGCCTGGCACCCACATGCAAACCGCAAGCAACGGGCTCTGACACTCAGCAGTCCCCACGTTCTGCTTCCCAGCAGCTCCAGCACCCTCCAAGCGATGTCAGAGCCTCAAGTGCCTCCTGCCTGCCCCACCCTACACTGCAAGCAGCTCCTCTTGCAGGAGCGCAGACGGGTGGCTGAATCGTGCTTCACTGAACACACTAAATGCTCCCCCTTCAGCAGCAATAAAGCACCTCTCTCCAGAGTAACCGGTTCATTTGCCTTTCTATTACACTTTGCTGGGAGAGCCAGAGAGGAGATCTGCTAAAAGGGAGAATCAGGATGCTCCTGAACACTTTTCTTCACCTAAATCATCTTGCCCTGTTCAGGCTTAAGTAGCAGGATCACGTTTCTTCCTTAGAAATCACCTGCTTAGCTGCAATTACCATATAAACAGCATCTCATGGGAGCCAGGAAAGGAGAAGCAGAATTTCCAGGACTAATCTCTTGCCCCTTCAGCCCACCACTAAGTGGCTGAGAGCTTTCTAAATCAAGCCTTGCTCCCCAGGAAGCCTCACCTGGCACCTTTATACTCCAGCCCCTCTTGTCTTTTTATCGCTTCGGTACTGCCATCCCACAATTTATTGTAAAAGCTCCACCACGGCAGAGATAATTAACAGGAGCCTCGTGTTACACCTTCCCCTTCCTGCTTTTCATAAACTCAAGCTCTCAGCTGACGGCGAGGCGGGCAAGGAGGACCAGGCTCCCTTCCAAGGGCCTGCCAGAGCTTCACAGTGCTGTGAATTTACAGCCACAGCTCCCGCCGTCAGCGCCCCCAGCCCCGGCGCTCCGCCCGCCCCCGCCCCTCCCGAGGCCGCACCTCCGGAACGCGGCCACCGCCCCAAAAACACGGCCTTGGCACCGGAATCTCCCCCCTCCCGCTCCCGGGGGGCGTGGGGATACTCACACACCGGAGCGCGGCCACCAGCCGGGCTGCTGCCGCTGGCAATGAAGCACCGGACATACACGTTCCCGTGGCAACGGCGGGACGCGAGCGAGGCCCCTGCGGCAGCGCCCGGCCAGCCCGGCCTGCGGGCCCGGCCAGCCCCGGGCAGAGCTGACCAAGCGCCGCACCTCGCCGGGGAGTTACTACCCGCTCACTCCTGCCCCGGGACCGGGGAAACGGGCGGCACGGGCGTGGGGGAGATGCCGCTTGGTGACAGCTCAGAGCCCAGTTCAACCAGCTCACTGCCTTGCCGGCGTCTCCTGACCCCCGGCCCGGCTCTCCGCACAGCCTGGCACCCACATGCAAACCACAAGCCACAGGCTCTGACACTCAGCACTTCCCACTTTCTGCTTCCCACCAGTTCCAGCACCCTCCGAGCGATGTTAGAGCCTCAAGTGCCTCCTGCCTGCCCCACCGTGCACTGCAAGCAGCTCCTCTAGCAGGAGCGCGGACAGGTGGCTGAATCCTGCTTCACTATACACAGGAAATCCTCCTCCTTCAGCAGCTATAAGGCACCTCTCTCCAGAGTAACCGGTTCATTTGCCTTTCTATTACACTTTGCTGGGAGAACCAGGATGCTCCTGAACACTTTTCTTCACCTAAATCATCTTGCCCTGTTCAGGCTTAAGTAGCAGGACCACGTTTCTTGCTTAGAAATCACCTGCTTAGCTGTAATTACCATATAAACAGCATCTCACGGGAGCCAGGAAAGGAGAAGCAGAATTTCCAGGACTAATCTCTTGCCCCTGCAGCCCACCACTAAGTGGCTGAGAGCTTTCTAAATCAAGCCTTGCTCCCCAGGAAGCCTCACCTGGCACTTTTATACTCCAGCCCCTCTTGTCTTTTTATCGCTTCGGTACTGCCATCCCACAATTTATTGTAAAAGCTCCACCACGGCAGAGATAATTAACAGGAGCCTCGTGTTACACCTTCCCCTTCCTGCTTTTCATAAACTCAAGCTCTCAGCTGACGGCGAGGTGGGCAAGGAGGACCAGGCTCCCTTCCAAGGGCCTGCCAGAGCTTCACAGTGCTGTGAATTTACAGCCACAGCTCCCGACGTCAGCGCCCCCAGCCCCGGCGCTCCGCCCGGCCCCGCCCCTCCCGAGGCCGCACCTCCGGAACGCGGCCACCGCCCCAAAAACACGGCCTTGGCACCGGAATCTCCCCCCTCCCGCTCCCGGGGGGCGTGGGGATACTCACACGCCGGAGCGTGGCTGCCAGCCGGGCTGCTGCCGTTGGCAATGAAGCACCGGACACACACGTTCCCGTGGCAACGGCGGGACGCGAGCGAGGCCCCTGCGGCAGCGCCCGGCCAGCCCGGCCTGCGGGCCCGGCCAGCCCCGGGCAGAGCTGACCAAGCGCCGCACCTCGCCGGGGAGTTACTACCCGCTCACTCCTGACCCGGGACCGGGGAAACGGGCGGCACGGGCGTGGGGGAGATGCCGCTTGGTGACAGCTCAGAGCCCAGTTCAACCAGCTCACTGCCTTGCCGGCGTCTCCTGACCCCCGGCCCGGCTCTCCGCACAGCCTGGCACCCACATGCAAACCGCAAGCCACAGGCTCTGACACTCGGCGCTCCCCACTTTCTGCTTCCCACCAGTTCCAGCACCCTCCGAGCGATGTCAGAGCCTCAAGTGCCTCCTGCCTGCCCCACCGTGCACTGCAAGCAGCTCCTTTAGCAGGAGTACCATTAGGCCATTTTCTCTTTTCCTCCCACTTCCTCTAGCCCAAGCCAGCAGAAAAAGGAACATCCTGAAACTGCATTGAAATCTAAATAGGAGAAAGAGGTGATGTTCAAACCTCACACTGCAGTAAAGCACAAACACTGCACACACTTCCATGAGAAGTGAGTTTAAGGAATTCTGCTCAAAGCCAATCTGGAGAGGACTCACAGGCTTCTTTTGTACCCAGCACGTTCTGCTCTCACAGCACCCAACTCACCTTTTTATCAGAGCTGCTCAGTTTGTGTTTCACCTCCTTGGCTTTCTGAATGGCTTTCAGCACTTCCACTGTGTCTGGTTCCTTTTCTGTGGTGATAGTGTTATCCAGACAGACCTAAAAATGTTAAAAACATCCAGAAATACAGAAAACAAGGCAGCTCTGTAACTTGTTACTTATGTCATAAATAAATAGTTTGATGCAGATGCTGTGCATGTCTGTAACCCTGTAAACAAGGTAATGACCACGTCAGACCTCATGACTTGAATGCAAACTCAGAAGGGCTTGGGAAGCTCCACACCCCACTGGCACAAGCACCTTCCAACAGGAACACCCTGTTACCCAGTGAAAGCAGGGCAAGCTCTCCCTTAGATCTGAGGAGCACACCCAGCAGCGTATACATGGTTCCATTCCCTACAGATGTACTCCAACCCCCACTAAAAACTCCTCAGGCTTGTAGAGCATTCACACAACTTTCCTTACCAGGCTTTAGAAAGAAAAAGCTGTTCTTACATACCTCTGAAGCCCTGTCCCAAACTGAGCCAGTACTTTGGTCCCATAGTCAGGGATGATGCTCAGTGGGTTGCTGGATAACACCACCTTCTCTAAGCACGGGAGGTTTCCTGTATTTTTTACTTCATCAATCTGAAAGTTTTTCAGTAAAAGGATGAATACACAGATTGGCTAAATGAGAACACCACCACAGTCTAAGCATTTCTTGACTAAATTACATACAAACAGTAACCAGGAAAAAAAATTCTCTCCAGCCACTTTATTTGCACTTTCACCCTCTAACAGAAATCACTTGTGTTCTAAAGCAATCTGACACTAAAATCAGTAGTTACCTGTTTGACTTTGTTGTTGCTCAGATCCAAGTTGACTAAAGAAAAAGTACAGTTTGTTAAGACCACACAGCCTTTCCAGCTGATTTCCTGCTAGATTCAGAGTTTTGATGTTTCCCAGTCTTGTGTGAACACCTTCCAGCGATGTCAGCTTGTTGTAGGATAAGTCCAGGTGAACAAGGTTGTAAAGATGCTACGAGAGCACAGAAAATCCAGGTCACACACCAATTTGCTAAAATTGAACCATATCAAAGGCTTGTCCATTTGCTCATGCTGGATGCTGCCCAGCTGACAAACACAACATGAACTTGCTCATTACACAGGATTAAGCCTGCAGGAAAGGGAACTTCCTCGACTCTATTTTTCCCAAGCCATTGACACAGCCAGCAACGACTGGATTTAGTGAAGAACTACGTGTTGCATGTCGGTGTTGGCAAGTAAGAAATGCACCCTTACGAGGGCTTGATGCTAGGAAGCTATTTGGGCTTAAACTCTTCTCTGCTAGATGAGTGGCAAAATCCTTTAGCAAAAGGATTCTGTGTTGGAAGATCCTGGGCAGCCTGGCAAACATCACCTTCAAAAGCATCCCTTACCTGTAAGTTTTCTACCAGAGACACCCCATTGTGACTCAGGTCCAGGAACTCGATCTTGGGAATTAATTTCTAGAAGGGAGAAGGTGCACATGTTAAATGCGTTTTAGCTTAGAAACCTGGCTGTACTTCCTTCACCAACCAACTAACAACTAACAGGCAAAGGGCAGGAACTTTCCAAGGCACAGACCCTCTTCTCAGCTTTCAGCAGTAAAAAGCGTTCTGCACCCATTCTAGTGCAGCCAGAGTGCAGACACCTGCTCGTGAGAGAACCAGAATACTCTGATGAGCACGGTCACGTTTGCATTTGAAACCTGGGTTCTCACTGAAGACAAGCAAGTTGCCCCCAGTTTAGCCCCACTAACTACAGATCAAACTCATTAAGAGGCCTTTCCAGCTCAAACAGGCCTGTCTGTATTACACAGAACCCTGGATAAAGATTACAGAACTAAAAATCAGAGTAAGTTGAGCAGTGCATTGATCTCCACATCATTACCTTGTGGAGCTCAAGCACGGACAGTGCAAGGGGAAATCTTTCAGAAGAGAGATACATGAAGAAATTGCAAAATCCCTGCTGAGTCATGTGCCACAGAAGACCAGCCACCCTTTTTCCCCCCACAAATGAAGAAAGATTTCTTACCACTGAATCATCAATTTGAGAGATGCTGTTGTGACTCATATCCAAGGTTGTTAATGTTCTCCAAGTTGGGATAACTGCTGTCACTGGACAGCTTGAAGTTGCATCCTCTGGCTCCCACTGATCAAACTCAGAGGCCTCTGGCACCAGGATTTCCTGTTAAAGACAAGCACCCTAAAAATATGGTACCTGCATCTTCGGTGAAAGCCCATTGTTTCACAAGCAATCCAAATGACCTTATGAAAGAAAGATCCCTAAGCCTTATCATCACCCAGATTAAAGGTCTTAAAGCAGGAGCTGAGTGTGTCAGAATTATTTTAGATCCACAGGGAGGGAGTCCCAAACACTGGCAGCCAACCCAGGCTGGAGAATGGGAAGGAAGAGAGGGACTGTGAAAGGTACGCTCCTCACACCCTTGCCAAATCACAGCCCAGAGAAGAAGCCACACGCATTCAGCTCTCGAGGAGTAACAGAAGCACATTCCAATCAAAGCATCAGAAACATCCCTGTGAAGGGACACATCTCATCACTTCAAGTCTGTTCTGAGAGGCCAGCAAACCCTTTCTGCTTCCCAGCTTTAAGAGCAGAACCTGCAACAGGCAGGACAGAAAAGTACCAGGGCTCCACATGGGGATTCCCCCACCACAGGCGTGATTCTCGCACACGCTTCGAACGCCCATCAGAAACTCCCTCTCACCTTCATCCATGTTGCTGAAAACCGAACACTCATTGTGGCCAGAGCATGTTTGGATGAGGTCAGCCCTTTGAGAAGCTTCCCCCCACAATGACTGAGCTATTGGAAAAACATGACAGTCAGAAATGGCAGAACAAACACGGGACACAGCAGAGGCAACTGAAAGCTTCAAGGACGGATTCCCTCCCGGTCCGGAAAGTAGTTACAGCACTGCCTTCAAATCTGGGAGTATCAGGTCAGACAGCCCAACATTTGGTAAAGCTACAGCAAGAAATTAGGGGCACAACTACAGAAAAACTAATTCCCAAATATTTCTTTGCACAAAACATCTTCTCTAGGCACTTTCTACCTTCCCTGGGCATTCCCCCAGGTTCAACCGCCCAGGCAGTTGAACAGGGCGCAGTGTTTGACTGTCACCAACCACAGAGGTGGGTACCTCAAGCTGTGCAGCTCAACCTGCAAACACAGTTACTGCTGTATCCCACCTTCTTTACTGCAAAGAATAAACAACAACTGTCCGGGGAAGGGAAGATGCCCAGCTCAGCAGTTCATACACCAATGAGCTCATTACACAGACTAAGTTTGACATTATAAAAGTCTTTTCGGCAGTTTAATGTGACTCAACCTCTGTCTAGCAAATGGGTCCTTCTCTGGGCACATTGTGCAACAACAACCAGTTCCCAGAGAACTCCTGCTGCCCCTGGAAGCACCTCTCCAGATCACCACTGTTTGGTTTTGGGCAGCAGTTACGATGAGATGAAAATGCAGGTCTGCTGCCAGCCCATCCAGAACTTTTCAGGAACCCACAGGCACAAAAGTCTTCAAAACAAAAACCTTTTTTATTCTCCCCACACTAAGCAAAGCTACTCCTGAAATTATCCATGCTAGACACACTCCCAACACCAGCCCACTGAAGTTTCCTTCCCACGCTAAGATGTCAGCAAGTCCCTGACTTGGGGACTGCACTGCAGCTCTGAACCAGCACAGCCTCTCCTATCAGTGAGACAGCAGGCATGTCCAACAAAAGGTCCTGAACCCAACAGAAGGGAACACAGGGTAAGGGCTGTGTGACACAACCAGGCATTCCCACTCTGGAAAGATCTGAAAGGGATGAAAGAGGTTTTGAACACTCCCAGTGGAAGCCCTGTGATCCACACTGAGAGCAGAGCAACGAAAAAATGCCACAAATTCTCAAGCCAGAAGCGCTGCACTCAAGTGAACCTTCTCAAGCAAATTCACATCACTTCAGAAATCCCTGCTGCTTCCCAAACAAGAAGTACTTTGTAATAAGAGATCCCATTAGAACCCATCTGTTGGAGCTTCACAGGGACAGAAAGCCACCCTGGGGTAGCTTCTGCATACACTGGAAATGACACACATCCTTTGGGAAGACATGCACAAGCTCTTCTGAATATTTACATCTGGCATCCGTATTGCCAAGTCCTGAGAAAAACCCCACACTGTTTCCCAAATAAAACACTCCTCCTGAACACTGCATGCCCCAACCCCAGCACCAAAGCAAAGCAATTACCAAGCCTGAGAGACATGCACCAGACCTGGCATTTACAGAGCCCCTCAAATTACAGGCAGTAGCTTAGTTGTACCTCTGTTTGATGAAGAGATTTGAAAATTGACAGGTCAAACGGCAACAGATGCTCCTGAATGGTACTGGTTCCGAAAGGTCCCCCTGTTCCAGTGACCTGGTCATCAACAAGGAAGAACAGTCAGTGTACACAACCCAACCTGTGCTCACTTCAGACAGCTGTGCACGGGCAAGAGCACAAGTACAGCAGCTGGGACAGCCACAGCTCCAACCCCTTTGTCAAACACGGGATGATACAGGAAACTTGCAGATTAACTCTTCAGCAGAGAAAACCCAAACCATCAGTTACACTCCAGCTAAGTGCTCTGAACTTGAGGCACTGAACTTAAGCTGCCACCTGGTGCTTGTATTTTGTAGCACATGGGGCACTCAAATCCCACAGACAAGACTGAGCAAGGCTTCATCCACAGCTGATCAAGCCAGAGTGGCACTCACTAAACCAGCTTCCCTGAAACACCTGGATCCTCCAGGACAGAACTGTCTTCAATTCCAGCCCAGGGGATGAAGTCCAAGGCACTGACAAGATGGGCTTGAAGAAAGCATTAGACCATCTCATAAAAAGGCATCTAGTTTTCCCATGTGCCCATAGCATTCTGGCCAGAGCACATGGCACCAGTGCAAAAGGCAGGCGGTTGCAGTTCTGGTTGCTGTGAATAAAATTTTGGGAGAAATCTCTTAAGGTTTGGGGGTTTTTTTTGTCTTACATATATCTTATAAACTCTGAAGGCTCCCACTCACAAGCTTTTAGAAGGGCCAGAAATTCTCAAGTATTTTTCTAAATAATATGCTGTATATAATATTTTTCTAAATCATATGTTCTTCTCCAGCCAGAGAATCCTCTGAACAACAGGTTCTACACACAGAGGATGGTAAAGGCAACTGAAGATCCACAGGAATAACAGTAGAGCTGTGGTTTTGCTTTCTAAACTTCCCAAGCCCTCCAGTGCACCTTCCCCAAACCACTACTTCGTTTCATCTTTGAACATACCACACAGTTACAAGGAAATTCTTCATGTAATAAAAGGGCTGAAAAGACACTGACCTGTAGCAAGCAGTGTTAAAAAAGCTCCTCAGCACAAGTCTTTGTAATTCACTGATTTGGTAGAAAAACAAGACATCAAACTGGTTCCAGACAAAAATTATCTGAGGCCATTTTACATTTGTTCTGTAATGGCATTTTTCCTAGAAATTCTGGGCCACTCATCTCTAAAACTGATGGTTTTGTTAGTTTGGTTTGGGGTTTTTTTAAACTTTCCAATACAGTTAAAGGTGAGAAAGGGGACAGGACTTACACACACATGCATGTATGCATCTGTATGCACTGGCCTAGCCATAGTGTTGTCAAAGAATGCAAGGCTGAAATGAATATTTCCTGCCTCCTTCCTGCCTATCAGCACCCAGTAAGGCTCTGTCACAGAAACCCTAGAGGGCACCGCTGAAGAGATGACATCACATGGCAGAATCAATGTCTTTCCTAGAGAACTGTGTTGAAGGTTGGTAGAATAAGCACCTGTTTAACACCGAGCTCTAAATGCTTACAGGTGTTTACTGCCAGTAAAGATCTTGTGCATTCAAACCAGGCTCCAGAAGCATGCCAAGAATCCCATCACTCTGGCAGAAACACCAACAGTACTTGTGCAAACATGGCTCACCTTGAAATACTGGAGTCGACAGGTAAAATCTAGAATATGACCTAGATCAGTTTTGGCATCTCCATTAGCACACGTAGGCTTCCCCTGCAGCAACTGTAGAGTGACAGCATATGGCTGCAAGGGTCTGATGTTGAAGACTTCTCCAGCCATTCAGAGCTGCTCTCCTGAAAAACACAGGATGATGGTATCGAACACAACGCTGCCCCAGTTACCAAAGAGCAAATGGTACCTGCAAAACCTAATGTCAGCGATTTCATCTCTGTCATTTATATTCTAAGCTCATGATTAAGGCACCAAAACAATGTCCTTTTTGCTTCTAAAGTAGAAGCACTGAATTCAGATAAATTTTCTTTAACACCAGAATAATCCAAGTGTTCAAACAGGCACTCTCTGCATTCAAGCCTTAAGCTCCCAACGCAACTAATGGCAAATTTCCCTCTTAACAGGGCTGGAAGTTCATTTATACAACATAGAAATTGCTAAACTTTGAGATATCCCTAAGTTCAATAGCAGCTCAGACTTATTCTAACCAGAAAAAGCAGCACCTACCATCTAACAGACAGACCTGACATCCTTTGCTAAGCTGCTGATGTGCAAAGCTGCAGCATTTTCTTGGACAGTCTGAGGACTTTCACCACACTACCACCAGAGCAAGCTCCCAGGGCAGGAAATGCATTCTCTGGCAATATTTTTACAATCCCATTTCTTTCCAGGAACACTAGGAAACAGCATCCAAAAGCCTCTCTGACAGCATCCCAAGAGCAAATGTGGATTACAGCAGTCAGAATACATGCACACGTGGAATTAACATCTTCCTCCTCTTCCTTTTAAGGACACCAGTTTGACCTGACAGACAGGAGAGCATCGGCTTTCCTGATAAGCAGAGTTCTCCAAAGAGTAAAACTCCCTTTGGCTTCAGTGGGAGCAAGTCCCAGAGTCCAGCTGCACATCACCACAAGGTTCCACTCACATACAGCGGTCAGACATCAATGATTTTGGCACTAGTGAGGCTACAGGCACTACAGAGTCAGGGAACAGTTCTTCAGGACCTTCCTTAAAGTGTTTGCTGAGTGCCCCCTCTGAAGTGGCTTCACCTAAAGTTAATTTTGTGCCAGAACAATCTGAACCACGCTTCACCTATCACCTCAGCCAGCCAGAATCACAGCACAGCATTCAGCCTGTCCCTCAACATGGGTTAATCATTTCACACGCCTCCTGCTCCTGGGGAGCCACTTAGAGATGTTGCAGTAGTGCATTTCATTGTCAGCTCTCAGCCTCAGAAAAGCACATCCTTTCATTAACTGACCAGAAGGTCTCATGTTTCCTGAATTCTGGAAGAACAACATTAAGACAGGTGAAGTGATGCATTTAACACACTCTATCAAGGCTCACTGAAATGACACAAACTTCCTGACTGGTTGCACTAAAACATACCAAGGAATTCATCAATTTCTGATTTATTTCCAAAAGCAGCTGTGCTTCTGTGACAGTTCCTCCTCAAATACAGCTTGGATCAAAGCACAAACAGCAAGAAACAGGTGAAGAGGAAGAACAAGGCTCAGTCTGATGTGAAAGGCTCAGATCTCATGGTCTGGAGATTAAATCTCACAGGTATACACATGCATGCACATGGAGGGAACCATCCCCAGTTAAATTCTTGCAGGTTCTTTACCTTTGTGGAAGAGCTCTTCAGCCAGTGCAGCAGTGATCCCATTGATCTCCTGCAAAGATTAAACCATTGCAATGAAGTGTTACACACTTACAGTTCAAAGTGTATCCTTGGCCAAAATAAGTCTCCCTTTTTTGCTGTGGTACAGGACTTTTAAAAATAGAAATCAACTGTCATCACATCTTATAGATTCTCTTTGTAACTTGAAAATACTTCATCAAATTATTTAATTTCATAGGTTTTTAGTTTCCAAGATGGAAGATACTGAACTACATTTAAATAATCACACACTGCATGTTTTCAAAAAGGGCAACAGCAACTAGAGCAATTCTTACTGACCATCATCAGCCCAATGCCAAACAAAGCCTGGTTTTAAAGAAACTATTACCAGTACAGTTTTCTTCAAATTTTAACATTAGACTAACCTAATGCATTAATGCCCTGGCCAAAACCAGGACAATTAAGCACTCAACATTTCCTTGGAGCATCACTAATACACTGATAACTTTAGATTAACAAGTCTACAGGGAAGAAGAGATCTGTAAAAATTAGTCTTGTGGACTTAACCTCCTTGCTGAAGAATAATTCAAAGTCCCTGTTCACCATCCTCTATCTTCTCTGCCCTTCACAGTGCTCAACCCCCTTTTCTACACACTGACAGCTCCAGGAGGAAAAGAAAAAGTCTGGAAAATTCTCCCTGTGGGAATTTGTTCTTTTAAAATCTAAAGGAGCACAAAGGTCGGTTCAGGTATTTCCCATACTTCACAAAAGGCAAATGCTCTGTAGAAGTCCAGAAATAGTTCTGAGCTCTTCCAAGAGCTCTCTCTAAGGCTCACGAGAAGAACAAAAAACTACCTGTGATAGTTTAGGCACACACATCTCATTTTAAGGTAGCTGCAAAGGACAAACAGGCATTACAGATCATCATGAAATGAGTATTTGATGAGTTTACTTCACTGACAAACCCCTCATGATTCATGACAAGGAAATAAATCCATGGGCCATCTGCAGCACAGTTCAGCTCATCTGATGAGGCAAACATTTCAGACAAGCACGTTCTTAGTATAACTGAAACCCCACTCACTGAGGAGGAACAGTTTGGAGAAGCAGCTCGAAGCTGCATTCCGAACAAAATTCAACAGTTCTGTTATTGGATAAAGCCAGTTACACTCACCTGGCATGCAGAGATCTGACTGAAACCCAGGCTCTGTGTTCCCTTCATCATCTGGGGGACACAGCAGAATTTTCCTACCTTTATAATCGAAACAAGGTCATGACGTGGAGTATTGTAGCCCACAGAAAAGGAGCTCTAGTCCTCTGTCAGACCTACAAGAGGCCTCTGTCTTTGCTCTCTTATATGCACCAATCCCACAGAAATCCATTGTTTGCAGGTGTCTCTGAACAGCAGCTTCTGGGTACTCAATTATTTTCTTTTAAAAGCTTCTATCTGGAAGTTAAGAAACCAAATCTAAGATGACAAAGTATAAGACACTGCAAGGAAGTAAGCACCCCCATATCACTGCACACCCCTGTTCAACACCAAAGCAACAATAAGGTTGTACACTGCTGTCACATCCAACTGCTGCTCTCTGCCAAGCCAGACACAGCTTTCCCCTGGAACACAAAGGCTGCAAAGCACTTGTAGTGTATTTACTGTGGTTATTTCTACACCAGTTTAGTTCCATTAACCTAGGGAATAAGATTAAATAATCCCTACTGGAAATGCTACAAATAAGAATAGACAAGAAAAAAAATAATCACAGAATCCCAGGCAGCTTTGGGCTGGAAAGGACCTTAAAGCCCATCTGGTTCTAACCCCTTGCCATGGGCAGGGACACCCCCCACCAGCCCAGGGTGCCCAAAGCCCCATCCAACGCGGCCTTGAACCCTGCCAGGGATCCAGGGGCAGCCCCAGCTTCTCTGGGCACCCTGTGCCAGGGCCTCATCACTGTCCCTGGGAAGATGACTTTTTCCCTAATACCCAATTTAACTCCCCCCTCCTCCAGCTTAAGAACATTCTCCCTTGTCCTGTCCCTCCCTGCCCTTGTCACCAGTCCCTCTCCAGCTTCCCTGTAGCCCCTTCAGGGACTGGAAGGCCGCTATAAGGTCTCCCCAGAGCCTTCTCTTCTGCAGGCTGAACCAGCCCAACTCTCTCAGCCTGCCTCCATAGCAGAGGTGCTCCAGCCTTCTCTGGCCTTGCTCCAAGGGCTCCACGCCTGTCTTGTGCTGGGGACCACTGAGCTGGATGCAGCATTGCAGGGGGCGTCACTCCAGATCAGAGGGGCAGAATCCCCTCCCTTGACCTGCTGGTCACACTTCTTGTGAAGCAGCCCAGGGGACAGTTGACTTTCTGGGCTCTAAGTGCACACTGCCAGCTCACTATGAGCTCCTCATCCCCCAACATCCCCAAGTCCTCCTCCTCAGGACTGCTCTCCATCTGTTCTCCACCCAGCCTGGAGCTGTGCTCAGCATTGCCATGACCCACGTGCAGGACCTTGCACTTGGCCTTGTTGACCTTCAGGACAGGCCCAACTCTCAAGCCTGTCAAGGTCCCTCTGGACAGCATCCCTTCCCTCCAGCGTGTCACACAGCTTGGTGCCATCACCAGCCTTCCTATATAAACTAAGGAGGCAGTATCAGGCATTATGAAGCCTCAAGCATGCACATGGGCTAATATTGTAAAGATATTTTAGAAGACCAAAGTTCTGCAGGAAGATTGTTCCCCAGTTGAATTCCTGTGGCAAATATTTAGCTTTTCTGCTGAATAGCTAACTACTTTTGGTAAATATTTAAAAAGTACTCTCAAGTCCCAAACAATTGCATTTCTACCTCAAGCCAGACTCCCCTAAACAAAGAAATGCAGATTAAACAACAGCTTCACTCATTTATGGATTAAAACTAAAGGAAGGAAGGTTTAGATGAGATATTAGAGGGAAGCTTTTTACAGAGAGAGTGGTGAGGGGCTGGAACAGGCTGCCCAGAGAGGGGGTGGGTGCCCCATCCCTGGGGGTGTTCAAGGCCAGGTTGGATGGGGCTCTGGGCAACCTTGTGTAGCTCCAGGCCTGGAGGTTGGTGTCCCTGCCTGTGGCAGGGGGTTGGAGCTCTGTGATCCTTGGGGTCCCTTCCAACCCAGACCAGTCTTGGATTCTGTCATTCTATGATAATACACAAACACAATACACAAGCATGGAAGCATTCATATGCAAGTAACAGCAGTGCTTTGAAGAAGTGAAAAGGGATGAACATTACAGCAAGAAAGAAATCATCCAACTGAAAAGTGAGAATGACTGAAAGAATTTCTGCCTGCATAAAAATCTTTGTTGAAGTTACTGGACCAAAACATTAATGAAACAGACACCATTTAAGAGAGAAACTTCCTGGTGATCCGGAAGTTTGCTCCATCTGAACAGAATTCTCCTTATGTTATCACACACATTTAATAGATTTAAAACCACCAATCAACTTACAAAAGCTCCCTCATGACAAACTAGTCCTCCTTGCTCACATCTGCAGGGCAATAGCAGCACCATGAACAGTTTATCCAAGTCAAACTCAGGCCTCAGCAGGGGAATTACATTCATGGAATACAACAAAAGCAGGTTCTTCTTTGTTGCTAAAGCTGTATCAACGCATCTAATGACCCACTACTTCTGAAGCCTTTATATGAAACCATGAAGAGCCATCTCAGCACATCCCACCCTGAAGCAATTACTGGTCCTCCTTTCCACAGAGTTCTCCAGTGCATTTTCCTCTTCATGAAGTTCAATCTCCCCCTTACAACACGATGCCATACTGTAAAAAAGCCCAATTATCCACAAGAGATGAATGAACAAATCACAATCTGAACACAAAAGCAAGCCACTGCTTATTTTCCTTTACCCTAACATTCTGTCTGCTGGCTGGAGCTGTTTCTCTAGAGGCCACTCCATCAGTGAGCTTCTCATGGAGAAACACCATTTTTCTTCATTCAGGCTACTGGAAACTGTTCCAAGAATGAACCACAGATCTAAGCAGTAACCACTAAGTAGGGGTGCATGTGGATCGCTTCTGCAATGCTCCTTCAGAGAGCCAGCACTACTGACTTCAGCCTAACAACCAATTCAGCTGCAGATTTATTCACAGCCTCCAGCTACCCTGCCAGCATTTATTTCCTCCTCTTTGAGTCCCTACCCACACTACTTGTCAGCACAGCACCTACTGCAACAAAAAGTGCTGTCCAAAATCTGAAAAATATGCTTTGTTGCATCGTGCAAAAGGCAGAAAAAGAGCAGCTCCAGCTACTTTGTGAAGATTCCACACAGGTCTCTCCAAGCAAGACCCTCAGGCCTCCGTTTTTATATGCTAAAAACATAACTTACATAGAAATGAAAGTGTAGGAAGTGTGACAAAACTTTCGGAGCAGTGACAGGGAACTTGACTAGCAGAGTTTGCAGGTAGACCTCCAACTCCTTTTGTCTTTTCTCCACCAGGCTTTTGGAATTTTTCCCAATAATCTTCTTGGGAGGTAGGAGATTTTTATCTATTTTCTTTTCTGAAACAAGCTGAAAGACAAAGACCAGAGTTATGACCCAACTCACAACCTGAACTCACACATAAGATGTGACAGAACACATTAAGAGCATGTTGCTCAATCCTGGTAGAACAAAACCAATACAGTTACTTTGGTAACTTTACCTACTGACTTCGGTATTTTTCAGAAAGACCGTTTTATAAAATTGTGAGAAGCTGAATAATAGTGTTTTCTGAGATAATTGCTCACAGTTGTAATAAGTAATTGTTCTCAAACCTTCTATGACTGTAAATAAGCAACTAGGGCAAAGGGGAACCATTGTTCCATCACTAGTAACACCCTGAAAGAACTTCAGATCTTGCTGAGTTGGTGCCTGTGGTAGACTATGGCTGTGAATAGGTAACCAGGTCAAAAGGGGAACCATTGTTTTATCACTAGCAACATCCTGATAGGATTAAATGAGTTAACCAAATAAGATACTGAACACAACGTAGAGGAGGACTACGGGGGACCAGGACGACCCCCACTACCAGCTTACACAGCTACAGAAAAACACCGGAATATGCCACGTGTACCCGGAACTACGGGACTATAAAAAGGGGACTCCAGAAGGGTGAGGTGCGTGCCGTTTGCAGGAGCAAGGGTCTCCTCCGGACGCCCAGCGCTGATATTTGCCTATATCTTGCGGGCTTGCTTAATTAATAAATTGTTGTTTGGCTTTATCAAATGGAGTATGTCTCAAATTTATAACAATTTGGTGCCGTGACTCGGATGCAACTCACGAGATGGGACTCTTGGTCTTATCAGGGAGGCGCCCCGCCTGTTGGTTGGCGGCCTTGGTAGCCCGTTTCCCATCTCGATTGCACCGACGAACCCAAATTCCAAGATATTAGGCAAGGGAGGCCGGCAGACCCTATAAACTTTGTGCACAAAGGTCCGGACGAAGACGCAGGACGCGTGAGTATCTGTGGGGGAAATCCGTTCGGTCTGGGTCGGGGATCCTGGAAGCGCGGCGAGTGTGTGTGTGCATGAGAGGGGGACCGGCAGCTCGCATTCCCCAAGCGAGTGCGGACCCTCAGTAGTGCGGTTCTCATTGCCCGCGAGGGCCTGAGCCACGAACCAGGGGAAGCGAGTGAATATATTGTTGACTGAGTGCGCTCCAGACGATGGGACAGAAGAAGAGCAAGCTGTCTGATCCCATGGGTAGCCCAAGGGTAGTGCTACACGGTAAGCCGCCAGACAGTCCTTTGGGGTTAATGATTGCCCACTGAGGGGACTAGCTGTCTAGGCGATGAAAGAATAAAGAGTGTATGATATGGGTAACGTAAACTGTGTAACTACAGTGTGACCTCCTGAGAGTGAACAGGGGAAATTTGGATACTACAGTGTGGCCCTCTCAGGATGTATTGCCCCTGTGAAGTTTGTACGTAATTATAGGATGGCCGCCTCTAAGGCAGTCAGTATCTCTAATGATGCTTCTTCCCTGGCCTGGGGGATAGATAAGTTTTGCAATCTTGAGATGCACTGATCTTGTCCCTTACCCCAGGGACAGGATTGGGTGAAAAGCTGCTGGCTCCATTAAATTATCTGGGCTGGCAGAATCAGTGCAAAAAGGCTGTGTGCATTCAAGCATGTATGAGCCATGGAGGCCGGGCATTCCCCTTGCCACTCCGGTATATCTGGTCCACCTTAAACCACTGATTAGGGGTCTCCCTGATAGCTTGAAAATCTATGTGCAAAGCCTAAAGGAAAAGATTCTGCGAGCAATTGGTCACAATACTTGCTACCCCAACTAGCAGAAACAGCCTGTTTTAACATGGGAGATTTAAGAAACCTAATCATAGAAGGTATAAAGGAGGCTGCTCCTAAGTCTCAAAACTTTACTAAAGCCTTTGAGATTGATCAGGAAAAAGATGAGACACCCTCAGTGTTTTTACAGCAACTGAGAGATCAAATGAGAAAATATTCAGGTATGAATCCTGAAGATCCCGTAGTACAAGGTCTTCTGAAAGTTTATTTTGTGACTAAAGCATGACCTGATATTAGGCGAAAGGTACAGAAGATAGATGGTTGGAGTGAAAGATCTTTGGAAGATTTACTAAGAGAGGCTCAGAAAGTGTTTGTGAAAAGAGAGTAAGAAAAGCAGAAGCAGAAAGCAAAAATGATGGTATCTGCTGTTGATGAGGTAGTAAAGAAAAGAACAGAGCCAGTCTCACCTAGAGATAGAGGGAAAAGCTGGACAAAAGGAAGTGGGAGGGGTGTGAGAAACATGAATGAAGGAGGAATTGGCCGAGGTAGGGGAAAACTTTGGCAATCCCTATGGGCTGGTTTTCTCTCAGCAGGATGTTACGGGTGTAGCAAACAGGGACATCTTAAGTGAGAATGTCCTGAGCTAAGAAAAGAAGAAAGGGTAATTCCCTTCATGTCCTTTGAACATGAATAGGGAAGTCAGGAGTTTATTAATTTAAGGTCCTACCAAGAATCCTTGATAAAATTGAAGGTGGGACCCCAGGAGGAGGATGTTGTCTCCCTGGTTGAGCTTCTAGGACTTCCTTAAATTTTATACAGACCAAAGTATAACTGTATTGGGGTAAAAGGGAAAGGATTCCCAGTCCCCATGTTTGAAAATACCACTTTAAGATTAGGTGATGAAAAAATTTGTGGGCAATTTATATATCCCTGATTCCGGAACTCATTTATTGGGAAGAGATTCGATAATACAATTAGGATTGGAATTGAAAACCCAGGATGACCAAATCGTGGTATCCATGGCTTTACTAACAGAGGAAGATGAAAACCAAATTGATCCAATAGCGTGGGTGCGAGAGGGTAATCGAGGTGGATTAAACATTACCACTTTAAAGATTAAACTTAAAAGGGACAATGACATTATTTGCCAAAAACAGTATGCTATTTCATTGGAAGGCTGTAAAAGTCTCCAACCATTTATAGAGAGTTTAATTAAGGATAAGCTTCTGAAACCATGTATGTCTCCTTTTAATACCCCAATCTTATCAGTAAAAAAAAAAAAAAAACCCACCCAAAAACAAACAAACAAACAAACCCCCCGATGGGTCATATCCTTTGGTACAGGATTTAAGACAGTTAAACCAAATAGTTCAAGTGCGTCACCCAGTAGTTCCTAAACCTTACACTCTATTGAGTAAAACACCAGATGACCACAGATGGTTTAGTATGATTGATTTAAAGGATGCTTTCTGGACCTGTCCACTGGACCCTGATAGTAGAGACATGTTTGCTTTTGAATAGGAAGATCCTTTCACAGGACAAAAGCAACAATTTATTTAGATGGACAGTTTACCTCAGGGATTCACTGAATCACCAAATTTATTTGGACAAGCATTGAAACAAGTATTAGAAAAGTTTAAAGTCCCAACTGAAGTCACCCTTCTACAATATGTAGATGATCTTTTAATCTCAGGGAAAAATAAGAGAATCGTAAAGGAAACAACAAATGCTTTGCTAAATTTCCTAGGGAAACAGGGACTAAAAGTATCAAAAAAACCAAACTGCAGTACATGGAAAAGAAAGTTAAATATTTAGGACATCTAATCAGTGAAGGGAGACAGAAAATAAACCCTGAGAAGATGAGTAGTTGAGTTACTTCTCCCAAAAACTAAGAAAGAGCTGTGAAAATTTTTGGGATTGACAGACTATTGTCGCCTATGGATTGAATCATTTGTACTAAAAACAAAGGGATTATATTTTAAATTGTTAGAAGAGCCTAATGACTTGGTATGGAGTAATGAAGAAAAAGAATTAATACAAGGATTAAAACAAAACTTGATCACTACTGCTGTGTTGGCACTGCCCTCCCTTAACAAACCATTCCACTTGTTTGCTACCATAGATAAGGAAACAGCCCGGGGGGGGGGGGGGGAGGTTACTCAAAAGTGGGGAGGCAAACGACAGCTAATTGCCTATTTATCTAAACTGCTGGACCCAATATCCCGAGGGTGACCTGAATGTGTACAGGCAATAGCAGCCACAGCCCTCTTGGTGGTAGAAAGCAGAAAGCTAACTTTTGGAAGAGCACTTATAGTAAGCACTCCACATCAAGTAAGGACAATTCTGACTCAGAAGGCAGGAAGAGGTCTCACTGATTCTAGGATTTTGAAGTATGAGGCAATTTTAATGGAAAAAGATTATTTAGTTATAACTGCTGAATCATGCCTCAATCCTGCCACCTTTTTATCAAAAGGGGAGACTAATAACCAAAAACTTGAGCATAACTGCTTAGACATAATAGAATATCATACTAAAGTGTGACCTGACTTGAGGGACATACCCTTGCCAACAGGTCTCCGTTTATTTACCCACTGGGTAGTACAGGCACTAGTGGACCACTTTGGAACCAAGTATATGTGTATTGAAATTTATAAAATCGCCAAAAGGATGGTGGGAAAGTGCCTGACATGCCAGAAGGTCAATAAACAACAACTCAGAAAAAAAGATACCGGGAGGGAGGGACCCTTTCTTGTGTTGCTTACCACAGATACTGCGGTTTGAACGGCTGAAAGAGGTTGGACACACACGAGCAGAATGAAGACCGGTTCGAGAATCTCCGTGGGAAACTACAAACAATCCTGACAACTTAAACGCCACCTTTCGAAGAACCAGCGAGTAAAACTGTCTATGAATGACAATTTATTTTGTTCAAATGTTGGATGTATATGTTATACTTTCTTTTGTTTTGAGTGTCGAGTGTGTAAAGACAATTGGTGGGTACATTATAGAGAAGGAGAATATACCCCAGACATTTGTGAAAAATGTTATTGGGCAGAAAGAAAACTAACCGAATTAACCCTTAAATTAGCAGTAAAAATTGGAGAGATTATCCAAGGGTCTGAAGAGTGGTGGAGGATATATACAAAAGGGATAAATCCCAAATTAGGTTGTACATATCCTAATGAATATAAACAAGGTAGCCCAAAAATAATTCGGGTAGTGTGCCGGTCCCAGGTGAAACATTTGGATTGTTCAGCCCTGGAAGTGAAACATAAAAATTGGGAAGCCTATAACACTTGTAAGCTGAGGACAGGAAGAACCCCTGAAGACTATGACTGCTGCCGAGAAGATGGAACACCTTGCTGCTCCAAGCAACGGAGTAGGCAAAGGAGGCAGAGGCATAAGGAAATCGTGGGGTATTAAGCCCTCCAGTCCTATCACGAGGTGGCTCCATACACCAAGGCTGAAAAAGGCACCAGATACCCAAGAACCAGAAAATACCAAACAAAAACGATTGAGTCCAAGCGTCACCACTCTGGAATAGTTATTATGAACCCACCAATTGCCTTAAATAAAGGGGGGCTAATAATTGTATTTTTATAGATTTATTTTATTTTGTATTTTGTTATTTGGGGACTGGGACCGCATTAGATCCAAGGCAAAACGTATTGGGTTACATTATCTCAAGCTTTGAATGCTACTACTTTTTGTGCTAGTCTTGCCACACCAAGTACTCCATTTATCACGTGCTTGGTAGGAGTGCCACTGAATAGTTCCACCTGGAAAGTTTTTGAGGTTGCAATGAGTAAAATAGCAAGATGTCCTTATATTTATAATGCCAGTGAGGGCATGACAAGGTATGATTCTTGGGATGATAGAGTCCCCATTGGTCCAGAACCACAGGAACTGGAATTAATGGATTCTTTGAATACCAGCTATTGTATATACATAGATGCTGCCAAGTACCCATGTAACGAAGGTGATCACGTTAATGTTTCTTGAATGATGACCTAAAACCGATTTAGAAAAAGAAGAGGCATCGATGCTATTATCTCAAAAAGCTGTTAGTCGGTTTGAGAAACAAATTGGTCAAAATTGAAAGGGGGGATTGTAATAAGTAATTGTTCTCAAACCTTCTATGACTGTAAATAAGCAACTAGGGCAAAGGGGAACCATTGTTCCATCACTAGTAACACCCTGAAAGAACTTCAGATCTTGCTGAGTTGGTGCCTGTGGTAGACTATGGCTGTGAATAGGTAACCAGGTCAAAAGGGGAACCATTGTTTTATCACTAGCAACATCCTGATAGGATTAAATGAGTTAACCAAATAAGATACTGAACACAACGTAGAGGAGGACTACGGGGACCAGGACGACCCCCACTACCAGCTTACAAAGCTACAGAAAAACACTGGAATATGCCACGTGTACCCGGAACTACAGGACTATAAAAAGGGGACTCCAGAAGGGTGAGGTGCGTGCCGTTTGCAGGAGCAAGGGTCTCCTCCGGACGCCCAGCGCTGATATTTGCCTATATCTTGCGGGCTTGCTTAATTAATAAATTGTTGTTTGGCTTTATCAACTGGAGTATGTCTCCAATTTATAACAACCCTACCTGGCTTAGGAGGGCCAAAAATAAAAGCCCACTCCCCCATCACTGCCACGTGTGGCATGTCTAACTGAACCTTGTGCCATTTAACATCACTTCTGATCAAAACCCTTCTCTGCTCCTACAAAGAGGGAACGCCAGCCTTCCAGAAGACAGCACCTACACATCCCTAACAGCCTCTCTGTGTTCCAGGCTCCTGACTCCTGCCAAACCACGGCCCCATTGATGAGCAGAGCACTTCTGGAGTGAGATCTTGTTCAGGACCAACGGTGGGGTGTGGGGGGACACCCCATTGTGCAGAGCTAACACAGCTACATGGAGGGAATGAGCTATACAGTACATACAGTGCAGTGCTTGGGAGCCATGGTGCTGCAAATGGAGTTTCTGAGAGTCACTGGTGATGGATACAAGCAGCAAAACTGCTTTCAGGTTGTCTGTCATCAGTGTAAATAAAGCCTTTAAACACATCCATATAAACACACATCTACATGTGCCCTCTACACCCACAAAGAGACTGTGTGCTGTACAGGGCAGGGAAAAGAGACAGCATGGGCACATCTGCTGCTGGAAGAGACTCCTTGTCTCCTGACCTGGCTGGAAGGGAACTTCCAAGCTCAGGTTCCCATTTCCACCAAGATACCTTACAGTCAGAGATTTTCTTCCTCCCACATTTTGTTTTACTTCAGTTTCCACCAAATTCCTGGGTGTTTCTACACTCTTGGCTAAGGGAAGATTTGGCTTTAACCCTCCTGTGGCTGAGTAAACTCAAGTTCACCAGACAGTCACATTCAGCACCATTGTGCACAGCCTTTGGGGTGCTGCTCTTTAATACCTTTAGCAAGTGAAGCCCAAGGGAACTCAGAAGAGCCACCACTACACTAAGAACACTAAATTCTCTGGTGTCATCACTTCAGATGAGCTTTACCCCACCAATGCTAGTCAGCAGTTGATCTTTTCAAGCTGCACTCGAGTCAATAGAGTGGGCAAGGAATGTCTCCATGCTTGTTCCTCTTAGATTTGTAACTACAGCAAGAGCAATGCACTGAAGGCCTAATTTCTGATTTGGAAAATAACAACCTATGAAGCTCAAGACACTGCTGTGCCAAGCTGTGGTGACTTGTTTGTCACGTAGAAATCCTATTCCCACACCTCAAGGGCAATCTCTATTAATAGCATCCACACATCCTCTCCTGCCAAGGAATGAGCAGAGCAAAACATCACGCAGATGCTCCAGCTACACCAAATTATTACTGCAGCATGAGCAAGGGGAGGTCATTCAGGAACAAAGCAAATCTAGGACTGTCTGTGGAAAACACAGGACAAGGCAGAGTTTCTCTGAAACAACCATGCGACTGGGAATGAGATGCAGATACACAAACAAGCTGCTTTTGAAACTCTCAACTCCAGAAAAAAAAATCCAGCCTTTAGGTAGGCAACATTAACCATCTACAGCCTGTTCACAACAATCCCTAGGTGCCCAGAATTGATGATTGCTTGGTGCACACACTACATCAGTAGATGTTCATCATCGTTCAACAGGAGCTGTTACGCATGATTAAGAGCAATCTGTTAACTTGGATCCTACAACTGTGGACCAGACACTAAGGTGCAGAGCATAGTACACAGCCTTTTGTATACAAACATGCCAACCTAGTGCTAATACCCCAGTCACTTGACAGTCACAGCCACACATGGTTTGTCAGGCACTTGGTTGGAGATATGTGCCCACTCAGCCCCACACTGACCCAGGGGGCTGCAGACCAGGCAGAGCAAGATTGGGTGGAGAGTGGGGGAAGGCTCCCTGCCCTCAAAGACTGCTCTGAAAGGCACACAGAGACAAGCATGATTGGGCAATGCAGTAACTACATGGTACTTTATACTTGGCTTGCAATGGGCACACAATATAGGCTGCCCAGGGGGTGTGGAGTCTCCTTCTCTGGAGAGATTCCAGCCCCATCTGGACACCAACCTGTGTGACCTGTCCTAGGGACCCTGCTTTGGCAGGGGGTTGGACCCCATGAGCTCTGGAGGTCCCTTTCAACCCCTATGATTCTGTGACTCTGTAATGCACATGGACAATGTACCAATAGGGAGGGGAAAAGGTCCCTTTCCTGGGTTTTCTGTAAGGGCTGCTTATCCTTTTGTCCCCACATGTGATTTCCTGCACTATAACCAGAAGAGCATTGTTAATAATTAAACAGTCACAATTAGGCTTGAAATCTGGAAAGCCAAGAACCTGCCTGCTGTTTTTACCTAGTTCTCCTTTGACTACAGCCAGAGGATGAGGTTTTGGACTCCAGACAGAGGCACATCCCAAGCAGGAATCGCTGAGCAACAGCTCAATGTACTATTTTAAGGAGCAAATCTTCACAGCATCTCCTTGTAGCCCCTCTTTCTCTCCCCAACTTCCTCCACTTGCAGCCCAATGTTTACAAGGATTTGCAGCTGTACACTCATCCTCCTCTTAGTCTGAGCCCACGAGGATGATGCTTAACACATGCCACCAAGTCAGGTACCAACCAGGTACCAGCCTCACGTACAGCGAGCAGTAAGATAACATCACATCCAGTTCTGTATCCAGCCCTTTAACACCAAGGTGTTTAAATCCAAAGGAGCCCTTCTCTATGCCCAGAAGCAAAGGCCAACACAGGGAGCTTCACCAAAACCCAACCAAAGTGGCAGATGGGAGAGATGCAGGTGAACTGGTGACAGATTCCAGACCCACAAGTTCCCTGTATTGCCAGAGTACAGCACAGCCATTCGCCAGCACTTTGGGGAGGAGACTGCAAGGGGATAAATCAAACTCAGAACATGTGGCTGGGCTCACACCAGCTCTATCACTTAAATTAGATGTTACCTCTGCACACACCAAGTCCCCAGGGACCTGCTCTCAGGACCAGCCTAACTTCTGTACCTTCCAAATAGACAGCCTGGGCTCATTTAGCAAATTAATAAAGAAATGGCTGTTCCTATTAATAGATTAGCATCACAGGGATTTCCCTTCCCCCCTTCAAAGGGTGTTCTTCCTTATCTCAAGTGAGGGGTCAAGAAAATCTCACTGACACCCCATGCAGGGCTAGGAGAGCCTCCACACACAGGCAGTAGCACTGCAGTGGCTATGACTAATATGCAGCTTAGTTGGGGAATCGGGATTTTCTGTTTACAACCACAAACACAGTTTATTTTCAAAAAAGATGCTAATGAGGCAGAGAACATCCACTTTATTTTTTGTTTGAGCCAGGCACAAGGAAAAAATACAAATCATGTGCTACTGTTTAGAGGAAAGCAGTTTAGATTTGTCCTGTCTGGTATAAACATTGAGAGCAGCTCTGATGTCTCACATCACACAGCATCATCTGCTCACCCATACGGTAGCTAATTGAGAGAATTGCTGCATCTCTGATTTTACTCATTACTATTTCTGGACTTTAGATGAGAAACCCAGGTATAGCTCCATAAATTTCCGCGCTGTCACAGGGAAGCTCAGGGGATGCCCATTTCAGAAACCCCAGATTTACCGATGTACCCTTTCTGATCTAAGAAGCTGAGAATCCTTCTGCATGATGGTAGAAAGGACTTTAAGTAGACTTGTCTTCCTTTATAAGCTACTGCCTGAGCCTTTCTGGAAGGGAAAATATGCTGTATTGGGGAAAAAAGTCAATATTTAGTCTTCTAACATTAAGTAGCATCTGTACAGAATATCAGACAGCATAATCCTCTGCCATTCACAGCCAAGTTAAAATTCCCTTAGTTTCTTTACTTGCAAGATGTTTCACTCTGGTCTCATTCTCTCCTCCAGGAACACACCAGCATTTACTCACAGTTGCTCAACTGTGACAGGAGAAAAACTTACAGAAATTTGATTCCTGGGGTCAGATTGGTCAAGGCAGAGCTGAGCATCCCAAACCCACAGTCCCTCAGCTCCCTAGGGACAGCATCCAACACCAGCTCTGGCACAAAAATTCAGGGTCATCAGTACCCAGGGCACTGCTTTGGAGGAGGACATCCCTGCAGCAGCTGGTGGTCCTGCTCAGCTAGGAGGGGATAACCCACAGCAGGCTGGGCAGTGCAGGACACCAAGAGGTAACACACTGCATCTTACCAGAGGTTTAAAAAATACCAGTCTGACCTCCTTTAAGAGACCACATACAGGAGGGTTTCATAGAATCCCAGACTGGTCTGGCTTGGAAGGGACCCCAAGGGTCACAGAGCTCCAACCCCCTGCCACAGGCAGGGACACCAACCTCCAGGCCTGGAGCTACACAAGGTTGCCCAGGGCCCCATCCAACCTGGCCTTGAACACCCCCAGGGATGGGGCACCCACCCCTTCTCTGGGCAGCTTGTCCAGCCCCTCACCACACTCTCTGTAAAGAGCTTCCCCCAATATCTCATCTCACCCTTCCCTCCTCCAGCTCCACTCCATCCCCTTGTCCTGCCAGCATCTGCCCCTTTAAATAGTTGATTCCTCTGAATCAACTTCATCTTGAAGCCGTGCTCTAGAGGCCTCCCGACAGTCCCTGCCACTCACTATCAAACCAGAACCATCTATACAAACTAGAACTGTTCCAATTTTACCCTGATAATCAAGCACATGGTACCTGCCAGCTTCCAAGTACCCAACCTCCAGATATCCTAGTACTTCAGGCAAGAGCATCTCCTAAGATGCAGCATTTACTGACCACCCCACCCCTGGGGGACTGTCCCACAAGATACAGCATTTACTAAACCCTCTAGGTACAGGGGGAAGGGGTTTGGGGATGCAGAGGAAGGACCCCAACACGTGCATCCAAAGACTATGAAAAGCTTCTCATCTCCACACAAATAATACATTAGTTAAGATTTCAAACAGTCTACAGACAGCAATTACAGCCTGTTAGATATACCGCATAAATGGGGGTATAACAAGGAGTGAATTTATCAGTACACAAAGTGATACAGAATAAATCTAGGTGTTCTGTCCCTTTACCCTCAATGTTTAAAACAGGAGCAGGCTGTAGTCCAGTTGATTTTAATTCAAATTTCATTCTTCCCTTCCTTTCTCCAAGCTGCCTCACAAGCTGGAGGAGCACACACATGGCAGAGAATATATTACTAACAACTCTTAAAATAATGCCAGGATATTAGATCTTCAACTGCATATAAAAGTGATACACTGTGTCTGCCTTATTCCAAGCTCATGCTTTGAAATTACACTGATCTGAATTATAAGGGAAAGCTTTTATCAAAACCCTCTGCAGTTTTGCACAACTTTGTAGTGTGTCAGACTGGGAAATACAACATCAGTGGGAGAAGGAGCCCAAAATCATCCCCGTGACTCCCCAGCCACCTGGAATAACCACCACTGCAGCTGAAGATCACCATTAAGTGAAGCACCATTTGCCAATCTGAAGGTAATTAGAAATTTCATCAGTAATTGAGACTCTTGGACAAGCAGAGCTGAGGCTGAGTGGACTCCAGAAGGCTGCTTTGGCCTGTGCAGGATGGCACAGACAGGCTGGTAGGACCCAGTGAGCACGGTCACAGCAAAGGTTAAGGTGACATTTATTACTTGGGAGGTTTTAAGCCATCAGGTGCCACACAAGCAGTGACTAAACCAAAAACAACAGATACCCTACACAGCCAGTACCTTCCAAATGCCAGTAAGAGCGTTACAGTACTTAAATGCACATTTGCTGCATTCATGAGCACAAACCCAAGCGTGGGTGTAACTACACGTGATGCTCTGGGGTTGCAGATATAATTTAAGACATAAGCCAGATAAGGTAACAAACATAATGGGTAAAAATGGCCAAGGAACTGAAATACTGGCACAGCTGGTCTAGTCTGCCCTTGGACTGTGCTGTCAGTGTCCAAATTTGGCATCCCACAGCACACCAACTGTGCCTGACTCCTTACAGGGGCCATTTAAGGTGCATTAGTGAAGTTTGAACATCTCACAGCACAGAGAGGGGAGAAAGCAAAGGGGAAGAAGGAAGCTTGGCAGCACTTGGAGGTGCAAGAGCCACCGGTATTGTGAGAGCACCCAGAGCATCCCTCTGAGCTCTGCACTGAGGAGCCCCCAGGAGCGTGGGGTGCTGTGCACCTGGGTCTCCTAAGACTTCATCAGGAATGTGGGTAGCAAGCCCTGGGTGTGGCCTGAAAGCCAAATGAGAGCAATTAAGGATTTCTGCAGAAGCACAGAGCAGTTCTGGTTGTGCAGCCTGCCAGCCTGTACCACCACTGCTCAGGAGCCATCAGTGACATCCCAACATCTCCATTAGCAATTCAGCACAAACCAACTATACACATACCAACACAGGGTGATTCTCTGCTCTCACACTATCCAGCTAGGATATCCAGGCTACCTGCCAGCAGTGCCCTGGAAAAAAGACTACAGAACTTCATTTCTGAGACACAGAGCTGTGCTGACGTGCTGGTGGAGCTCCCTGCAGCAGATGGGAGCCCTGCTGCTGGAAGGGCTGACAAAGACTTACAGCACTGCTCTGCTGCACCAAGGGTTGGGAAGAGATGAGGGACTTGCCCCAAGCATCACAGCAAAACCAGCTTGGCTCCTGCACTTGCAGAAAGCAGGGAAGAGCAGAAAGGCTTGCTGTCCAATTTCAGGATTTAAGAAGATGCTCTTTGTAAAATGCCCCAACGGGTTGAAGAATCAGTCTGAGCTACCTCACAGGGACTGAGGGGAGCAGTACCTCTGGCTTTCCATCAGGATTGCCTGGCCAAGTTCTCCTGGAGGTGTTGCTCCAGGGTTACTTCAGACCCAGGCTATCCATATCTCTGCTGCCATGCTCGCACCAGAAGGTCCTATCAGCCACCAACAATGGCAGCAGCTCACAGAGCCACATTTGAAAGCTCCTTTCATGAAAGGAGCTGTGACTCCAGGTTACATCACCTGGTGCTGCACAGGTAACTCAGAGCCCTTCCAAGCCAGCACAGAGCTGTCCACAAGAAGTGGTCACCCCTACAGCATCCACCCTGAGCATGGAAGCAGCCTTGAAAGCAGATGCAAAGCCCCTCCAAAAATACCTCCCTACAGCAGTGAGCTCCCTCTTAGATATTTTGGCCCATACTCCTCCAACTCCACCAGATTTAGTCCCATGATGGATCAACCCTGGGAAGCTGCACCACTTCACTCCACAGAGGTCCACATGCAGCAACCAAGGGCTTCAAGAGCTTTCCAGCACCTCCGAAGAGGGGAAGAGAAATTTCACAACACAGGTGACAGCAGTGTTCTCCAAAATTAATACAGATCAGGTAAATTAAGGCTTTTCCAATAAATACTAACATCAGCCCTTTTTTAAACTAGGTGTCCTGGTTTAGCCCATTCTACTCCTATGGAGTCTCAGACTGCTTATTACCTCTTCCCAGGAACAGCCCCCCCCCCCCCCCCCCAAACAGTTTGAGACACAGAAGGCTGAGTATCCAAAAACACACATCCCTGCTGTGTTAGAGTCAATTCCTCATGCAGCAGGGCTCTATATCCCAGTCTTTGGCCCCAAGACTTACTTTTCCTTTACAAATGCAGAGCACAACTGCAATCATTCTACCACAGACCATGAAGAAATCAATTTAGCAATCCAAACATAAATTAAGCAATGTTTTTGATTCAGTAAACTTGTTCCTCCGTAGATCAGAGCAAGTATTAGTGAAGGTCAGTGACCCATCCCCAAGATTTGCTTTGATGAAACTCATAGGAATTTTAGATCAGAGCACACTTCAAATTATTTGACCTGGAAATTAACCCTTTACATATTTTTAAGTGATTTTAACAAATTGCTAGGAGCTTTTCTGTTTGTGATTCAATGGTTTAACAGCATATTAATGAAATTACTTATTAATCAAAGCACCAATTCAGTAACTTACAAATACTTCTCCTGAATAAGGATCTCCAAACTGAGTCCAACATCACTGGGGGTCCTGGTGGATGACAAGCTGCCCATGAGCCAACAGTGTGTCCTGGTGGCTAACAGGGCCAATGGGATCCTGGGGGGCATCAAAAGGAGTGTGGCCAGTAGGTCAAAGGAGGGGATCCTCCCCCTCTACTCTGCCCTGGTCAGGCCCCACCTGGAGTGTTGTGTCCAGTTCTGAGCTCCCTGGGATAAAAAAAGACAGGGATCTCCTGGAGAGAGTCCAGAGGAGGCTACAGAGATGAAGGGCCTGGAGCATCTCCCCTGTGAGGAAAGGCTGAGTGAGCTGAGGCTGTTCAGCCTGGAGAAAAGAAGCCTGAGAGGGGATCTGATCAATGGGTATCAATAGCTGAAGGGTGGGACACAGGGGGACATGGGCAGCCCCTTCTCAGTGTCTGTGGGGACAGGACAAGGGGCAATGGCCTCAAGTTGCAGCACAGGGAGTTCCACCCCAATCTGGGGAAGAACTTCTTCCCAGTGAGGACGAGGGAGCCCTGGGACAGGCTGCCCAGGGGGTGTGGAATCTCCTTCTCTGGAGAGATTCCAGCCCTGTCTGGACACCGACCTGTGTGCCCTGTCCTAGGGACCCTGCTTTGGCAGGGGGTTGGACCCCACGGGCTCTGGAGGAACCTTCCAACCCCTACAGTTCTGTGATTCTGTGATCACTAGAAAAGGATTTCAGGCAATTTTTATTATTCAGAAGGTATCAGGGTTAAATTATGGTCTGAAAGAGAAAATAAACACCTTTTGAGAGAAAACCACCTTTCTCTCAATGTCACTGACCTACCCGAGAGCTAAGTTCAGGGCTCTCCGATTCATCTTAGTGCTCAGTCCCACACTGTACAAACACCTTGTGGAAAAAGCTTTCTGTACAGGTTTTTTTTTTTTTCAAGAAAAGCCCTGCATTATAACTTACATCCCTTCAAGTGACTTCAACTGTGCTCTCTGCACATTAAAAATGTTAAATTCTGGGCAAATCAGAACAAATATATTCCTTGCTCAGATCCTTTCACCTCAAGCAAGATCAAGTAATTGGTACAAGAACTTCATGGGTTTTTAGAGGAAAATCAAGGGAATTAACATCTTTCAAGCAGCGTAATAGCTCTACAGTTTATGTTAAAGTAAATCATCTGAGTAATGAATTTAATTCCTCAGAGTAACTTTCCAGAAAAATCAAAACTAACACATTTTAATGAAGAATGAAAGAATTTTTCACTGCAGAAGTCTGCAAAATATTTGAGTATTTTTAATAGAAAAGCAAAAGTGAGCTGAGACAATCCCAAAGCATGTTTTACAGCCACGTGCTACCCAAGTACAGACAGCAACAAAGCAGTGGCAGTGTGGAAGGGAACTGGTTCTCTTCACTTTGACAGAACAGAAGATGGATACCTCAAGGAAAAAATACACCCAAGACAGACCTCAGAATCTCCAATTCCACCAAAATGATGTTTCAAGTCCTGCTAAGCAGGAAAAAGCAGCTTTTTAATTGGCTTAAATGGCTTTATTGAAATGACACACACAACAGCAGTATTTGTAGATGGGATGTGACTGGGAGAAACGGGATTCTCTAACCAGAACAGAAGTCCTGAGGCTTAAACAGATCCAATTGCAGCATGAATCCATCAAGGCTCATCGTTAGCCCGGCACTGACTGATGTCTCTGCTGGTAACCAAGTGTTCCAAGCAGTGGCAGTTAAAACAATAACCGAAGTCTCCTTGCCTCCCCCACCACCTCCCACTTCCAGGCATTGAAGCAATTGTTTAGCAAGCCCATACTAATCAGGAGCTAATTAAATAACTAAAATTGTTTCAGCATTCATCATTTTCTTCCCATGAAGAATCACTTTTCTAGATCTTTATGGCCTTATCCGCATGGCTTGGACACGTGAAGGTCTGAGCTTACCCACACTGTGCTGCCAGCGCTGGGGCAGGAAGGCACCCACCATGCTGGGACCTGTGCCATCCTCATCACCACAACAAAAGCCAACACTGTCACCTCCAGCACCAACAACCTGAGCTGCTTCTCCACTCCTACAAGCCCAGGGACCAAGCACTGCAGAGCCCATCGCTGCCCCACACAAACACAGGAGTCCCACCTTCCTGTTGAACCTGGCATGATCCCACTGGAGAGGGCACCTCAAGATCTTCATCCCTTACTGCAGCCACCCTTCTCCCTTGGTCCCTTTCCAATTGCTTTGTCCTTCACAGGGATTTGATGTCAGAATATCAGGAGGGAAACACTCTGAGCAGTAACTTTGATGGTTCCCTCAGAACTCACTCTTCCTTTAAGGAATACTTTTTTCTTCCCCACCCCCCCCACCCCGCCCCCCCCCCCCATTCCAACCAGAAGTCCAGCAAAGTCCAGCAACCCAAACTAAAAGCCAGGGCAAAGTTTGCTCATTAAACAGTTTCACTGGCCCCAGCAGCCCCAGGACAGAGCATACCACTAGGTCCTTCAGGGCAGAGACAGCATCTCCCCAGCAGCCAGCTCCCCCACCTCACTCCCAGAAGGATGTCAGCACACAAAGCGTGAGAGCTTCTGCCTCACTGTTTCTTCACTGACCACCCCACCAAGTGTTTAAAACAAGCACACATGGATAAGCCCTCACTTGTTTTCTGTGGTGTGGAGACCCCAACAGAGCACGCACACACACACACAGGAGTCGCAGCTGCTGCAGCAGCCGGTGTACAGTACCTCTTGATGCAGCCTCCCCGCATCCGAATACAGCCTCCTGCTCCTGTCTGCGTCCATCCATCCCCTGGTGACCGACGGGAAAACCCCAAGCAATACTAAAGACAACCAAAAGCTTCTTGATTTCATCATTTCACACCTGTTGAAAACAAGAGAACAGTCGTAAAGCAATCATCTCACACCAAAACCCAGCTCAGATACAACAGCATGGCAGAAGCTTCGGCTGACGGTGCCTCTCCACACCAGGTCAGTGCTGATGGGACACTGCAGCCCCCACAAACACCCAGCAAAACCCCTATGTTCCCTTTTCACACCCATCTGTGTATTTATGAGCTATTGCTGTGAAACAGCTCGTGTGGTGACCAGACACTGGAGGAGAAACATCATGAATTGGGAACTAAGGAAGAATGCAAGGAGCCTTCAGTGAGAACACAACCATGGACAGGATTTCACAGCCCGGGCAGAAGGATGCAGATACACTAGCAAGAAATGAGGCCAAACTAGGTAATGAAGAAAAAAAGCCACTGGGATTAACCCACCCCATGCATGCTTAAAGGAAAGCAAGGTTTATGGAAAAGGACAGTCAAAGAACAGAGACCACCACAGACCCTCACAGGAGGCCCTCAGAGACCCGAAGGCACTCATGTAATGAATATGTAAATATTATTAGTTCCAGGAAATGAAATTAAAATGCATGTACTGGGATGATACAAGCTTTTTCTCTCCCAAGTGAAGGTACACACATTAGGTTAGAGTGATACCCTGCACACCCAGTGCTGCGATAACAAATGCCTGCTTTCTAAAACTCCAAAACTCAGATAGGTTCTTGACCAACTCTTCCAGTCACACTACCACAGGCAAAACCAAACCACATCAAGCACAACACGATGGTACTGCAGAACCCAGCAAGTGACTTGGTCCCATCTCTGGACAACCCACCAGCACCACGTCACTCACGGTCCAGGACACACACCCATACCCTCAGACCTTCAGGCCAGCCCAGTTTCTGCAGCGTGGCAGAAATATCATCATTCTCCTCAGGTTCAGAGGACAATGCTGCAGGAGACCAGCAAGATGCCAGTGAGGACCTGCTACCACAAGAGCAACCACCTGGAGCAGAAGTTCTTGTCTCACATGGGGTTTTTTAATTAATGTGGAAGAAAACAGAGTGCAGTTACTTGGACACCAGTCAGGCTGAGCTACCACGCGTTGCACACACGCATGGCCCCGCACTGATGCCCTGGCAGCTCAGCCTGGCAAGCTCCATACTTCATCCCAACTTTTGGGGGGAACCGGACAAGCAGATCGTGTCATTACTGCTCACATTGAAAATACCAAAGGCATCTCCAGGCCTGGCACCATTTCCATGGCAGCTGAGGGAAGTGCTGACCTTTCACAGCAGCTGCAGAGGATGCTATGGCAGACCTATAACGAAGCATAATGGCCACTTAATGAGGCAAGCGATGGCATTTCTATAGCATGCAAGTGACAGCCTGCTGCTCCGGCTGAACAACACACATTAACAAGGCGAGGTACCTGCTAAGGGCACAACTAAGCCCTGCTGAATCAAGTCACCATGACATACCTTGCCTTGACAGCACTCATTTAGCAGCATTCCCACACCACGTATTTGCTGCAGGGTGTATCCAAGCCTTGGTGCATCACTATTAATTCTGGAGCCACGACCATTTACACCAGCGCTGACTTGGGCTTGGCCATTTGATCTGCCCAAAAACCCGCTGTCAACGGGAGAGCACAGAGCCTACAGCCACCACACACCGGGCAGCTCAAGCATCACTTCTCCTTGCTAATGTAAACACCCTGAATTGAGAGCACTCAGGATGAAATCAAAATTTATTAGGCTTTCTAAATTCCAATTAGAAGCCTCAGATGTGATGTTACCGGGGCTACAGATAAATGTTTAATAAGCCAAAGTCACTATATCAATAAGCGACAAGTACATTGTTACATTATGAATCGCTCCTGCACAGCAATCCTCTTTCCCACAGTTTTTATAGAGGTATTTTGTATGCTCAGCTGATGCCATCCCTGCAAACACAACTACTTCACTTCACAGTTCTGGAGACCTCTGACTCATATGCTGCTTGAAATTACCATCCTAGAGCAAATCAGGGGACTGGCTAGTTTGATGTATATTCAGTAAATAAGGAACCACTGGGAAGCACGACAGTGTTTGGATTAGGATGCCTACAACAGTGATGAAGCTGAAAGGGCAGCCTCCACCTGCTACAAACTACAGTCGTGTTATAAATGGAATTTGTAGAGCATCTTTCTCCAGTCAGTTTAGAAATCACTTATTTTTATTGCATACTGACTGACAGTACACTAATTGCTCTCACTCATAATAAGAGGAGGACACACTAATACACATCATATATCCAAATAGCCTAAAGCAAGCAACAAATATGCACCATAAATATCGAGTGAGGGTTGACTCTGAAGCCATACAGCATTTTCACATTACTTGGCACCCTACACCACAGCTCAGCATCGCTTTACCCTGAGGTAAGCGGAAGGCTCCTTGCAGAATCCAGTCTACAGCTGCACCACGCAACAAGGCAACTGGATTGGGGTCCAAAGTTCCCCAAAGTCAACAAATACAATTCGAAGTCACTGAACAGATCTGCACTACCAGCGTAAACTCAGACAAGTGTCACTACCAGCCTCCTTCCCTCACTTGAGCAAGGGGCAGATTCATACGACATGAGCCTGTACAGACACCACCAGCTAGATAAACCACAGCTCACACAGAGAAATGGCTGCATGGAACAAGCAATTTACTCAAATAGAAAAAAGGTGAGCAGCATTTGTGGCTAAACACTAGAAGATGCCCAAGAGCTGAGGGTGGAGGGGGGGCATCTATCTCACACCTGGGCTCAGCAGCACCTGTGAGCAGAGACAGTCTGATCTACCCTGTAAGGCAGAAATCAGCAATTGCAATGCAGACACTAGAAGCAAAACAGCCTATTTCCAAGCTAAGACGGCCCCGATATTAAGGCAGGTACTAAACAAAGCCTGAAAAAGTTTACCTTAAAGGATGCAGTTTCTTCCTCCAGCATCACAGCTCCCTTGCAGCTGGCACTGCCTTGCCAAAGGGGCACTGCCACAAGCACTGCGATGCCACTGGAAGAAGCTCAGACAACAGCTCACTTGAACACACAAGTGCTGCTGTGACAACAGCAGCCACAGAACACAAGCCCATCCTGAGCCCAGGCACCGACACACAGCCAGGGAGTCTCAGCAAGCAGGGAAACTGGTGCAGCACCTCGCAATGAAGAGGACAAGCAGCGAGCCAAAGACACAAGCACAGGTTGTAGGGCACAGGTTTTAGAGCTGCTCAAGCAAAAAGGGTCACCTTGAGAAACAAAGCCAACTAATGACACCAGCCCTTTCCATGGAGGACAACACAGATTGTTTGAAGTACTATGTGCCATGCAGGGGAAGCAGCTGAACAGCCAGACTGCCGCAGAGATCCCACAACTTTCTCCTCCACAACACGGATGCTTTAAGAATTCAATTACTGTGACTGTAATAAGATTAAAGCATTTGCCCAAAAAACCCCAACAGTTACCAGTTTTGGTTTCAGGGCTATTTAAACTGCAGCTTATTTCTTTAGCATTGAGAAATTAATAGTTCGCAATCACTTCTAATAATTTCCAACGGGCTTCACATTAGGAAGGAGGAGGTTGAACTTAATCACCTGAAGTTATAGTGTTGCTACAGCAAAAGGACCAAAGCATTACCTCCATATAAACTGGCTCTGTTATCACCAGATAAGAATCCTGTCCTCAGTTCCTCTGCCATCAACTATCCCAGTTGCTTCAGCCTTATCTAAACAGCATTTCTATTGCCTGAGAAATAATTTCTAGGTCCATAATCCCTTGTTGAGTGCTACAAAATTAAGCTACAAAATTAAGGGGGAAATCCGTTCTAAGATAACCTTTTAGCAATGCTTAACAAAGGCAAATAACCGTTCCTACAGCATCTCAGATAAATACTTCAAGTTTTCATGCATTGAGAACTCACTGGAACGAGCTCCGATGTTTAGGTACAGACCAGGCATCTCATTTGGGCAAACACACAGGTACCAATATTTAGTCTGTAAATCCCCCAAGGCGTTTCCGTGCTTCCCAGAAAAAATCCGGGGAGCATCATCACCCCAGCGGGGATGTAGCACTGCCAAGGAACTCCTGGACCTCACACACAAGAGGCTCCAACCTTTGCTTCCGAGGCTGCCTCCGCGACACTGGAGCAACGCCCAGCCACGGGCTTACTCCGAGGTTACGCTCGGGGGAGCCCCGGACCACCCGTCCCACCGCCAGCCCAGCGCACAGCCGGTTATCCCCACCACCCAGGAGCGTTTCGGAGAAGTTGGGGAGGAAGCCCAGGAGCTCCTAGAAAACCATCGCTCCTGCCGCAAGCTCAACCCCGCGGGCTGCGGGCGGAGGCTAGAAAGGTCGCCCGGGGCTCGGGTGGGGAAGCGGGGGGGCTCCTACCTCGCTCGTTACCGGCGCCCGCCCCGGGAAGCGCCCGGCCGCGGGCAGCGGGGCCGGAGGCGGCGGGGCCCGTCGGGGCGCTCCGCGGGGATGGCCGCCGGCACCACGGCGCCACCCGGGGGCCGCGGGGGGAAGCGCCGGCTCCCTTCGCAACCGCGGCGGGACGCGCCCCCGGCCCCCGCCGACGGCCCCGAAGCCGCGGCACGGGAGGAACCCGGAGCCGGGAGGAACCAGGGGGGAAGGAGCCGCGTCTGCCCCGCGGGCGGCACTTCCACCGCTCGCTCTCCGCGCTCCGGAACGCGGGGCTGGGGAGGGGGTAACAACCCTCCGAGCCCGTCCCACCCCGCCGGCGGCTCCCACCTGTTACCGCGCCCAGGCGGGGGGTCCGCGGAGGGCGGCGGCAGCATCCGGAGGGCTGCCTAGCCCCGAGCGAGCGCGCCCCGCGGAGCGGACGGCAGCAGCGGCGAGAGGCGCGGCGCCCGCGGGCTCTCTCCCCCTCAGCCCGGGCGGGGACGGCGTCGCTCCGCAGGGCGCGGGAACCTCGCGGGGCAGGGCGGTGCGCAAAGCCGCTGCGGGGCGCTCCCCCGCGGCACTCACCTGGGAGGGAAGCGGGGCGGCGGGGCGCGGCTGCCCGGGACGAGAGCGGCGGCGGCCGAGGACGCGGCGCGGGCCGGGCCGGCCCTATTTCTGCTCTCTGGGCCGGAGCCGCCTGACGTCAGCGCCGCATTTGCATATTCCACCCAATCGCCGGCACCTGTGCGGGCACGCGGGACCGCCCCCTCGGGGCACGCGGCGGGAGGGGGCCGTCGGGGCGCCGCGGGGCGGGGGCAGCGCGGGAAGCGGCGGGGGGAGCGGGCAGCGGGGCACCAGCTCCTTTCCCTTCCGCTCCCCTCCCCTGGCGGCACCGACTGCCGGGTGCGGGGTTGCGAGAGGGGCTGGGGGGACTGCTTGGACACCCTACCCCGCCGGGAGCCTGAGGCCGTCGGTGGGCTAAAGACCCGGGGGTACCCCCTTGGGGTGCGCAGTACCTCGGGGTGCTGCTGCCGATCCCCCCCCCCCCCCTTCCCGGCAACCCCAGCGTCCGTCCCCGGGAGAGCCGCTCAGAGCAGTGCGGGACCCAGGCTCATCTGGGGCCGGGCGAGAGGCGACCACCGACCCCTCGCGATGTGTCTCTAAAACTGGGGTGTCCTTGTGGGGCACCGAATTTCGCCCGGTGGGACCCTGTAACCCCCCCACGACCGTGCACGGCAACCGCGCAGCGCAGAACACGCAGCTTGCAAAGCGCTCCTTCTTTCCCCACGGACCCCTGGCTCCACAGGAAGGCAAACACACCGCTGCCCATCCATTCTCCTGTGCAGCATCACGTCTGCATCCAAAAACACAATCAAAATAAAGTAAAATACCATTTCCCCATTTTTTTTTTTTTAAAAGGGATGTTTCCAGGAAGGGAGGGCACAAGGGGACTGCAGAAGCGAAGAGGATTTTTGGGGGGGTCCTTGATTGCAGAGGCAGGAGGTGAGCAGTCTAAAAGCCCTTATAAAACACACTGGGTTTTGTGTTTCTTCCCTATAAAGACTCTTAACAGCTGGATCCCGATGAATTAAATGGGATTTGACATTGGCTTCGGCGTGAAAAGGATGGGACCCATCAGATGAGGGCTTAGAAAGACACAGAAACCACGTCCAGTCCAGAAGAAAAGCCATGCCATGAAGTTACAATCGAGATTTTTCTTTGCCAGGAGCACCAAGTGATCAGACAGGTGGTTTTTTCCATGATTTTTCACACCTTTGGGTCCAGCCTGTTAAATGCAGCACCTCCAAAATACTTCCAGTGTATTAAGAAAATGTAAAAAAAAAATTAGCTTATTCTAGCCAAACGGCTTGTAGAGACTGTTTTAGGAAGGCAACGATCTTGAAATTGCTGATTTAAGGTTTGGATTAAAAAGAAATCACAAATGTAATAAACCGGGGAGTATCCAGGGTGAATTGTGGGTGGGTAATATAAGGGAGGGCTCTGCAGTGTCTTGACAGAAGAAATGAGTGCATATTTCACAGCTGGCCTGTAGGTTTAAGAGGTCTGAGGCTTTAAAAAAATGAAATAAAATAAAGCTGAAATCTAATCAGAGACAAATAGGTTATTTTCAGTGAGATCTTTCTCCCGAGAGAAAAAAATTGGAGATGGTATCGGCGGAGACAACTCTTCCCCATTTCCTGAGGTGAAGGAAGAAAAGTCTGCCCGCTTACCAACATCACTTACGCTATGAGAAGATGTTTGTGCTGTCAATTTAGCCATTTCTCTGTCTCTCTTGAAGGCAGACACAAGCACGACGTGTGCATTAGCAGACATCTGAGGTACCCGCACAGCCCCTATTTATTTATACCCACGCCTGCTTGGGGATGCAGAGTCGGGAGGCGACCGTGTTCCGCCGCCACCGCCAGCTTGCAGAGGTGATGCTCGCGACTGCATTTGTAGCAGTCGGCATGTTTTCCTCGCTTTACACCGTCTGATGCAGGCTGAAGTGCCCAGGCTGGACTTGCTGTGCTTCTGCCAAGACAAAGCTCGGCATGGCAGTGCTGGAAGGCTGCTGCGACCTCTTCATGTCATCAGCTGAGGGGTCCCTGGTCCCGGCGTTGAGTCCCCGGGCTCACCTACCTGCAGCTGGGATCGCAGGGAGAGGGATGGCTAAACGAGGAGAGCACTTACCCTGCACAGAGGGTGCGTGGGGCGGTTGGGCTCACGTAAAGCGCCCGTCTGCTCCCCCATCAGTTATCAGATGCCAAAGGCGACCATGTTCCTAAGCCAGGTCTCCTGGATGCACACACCTCCTTTTCCCACCGTGAGCACAGTCAGGTACCAACAGTCATTTTAGCATCTTCTCTCGCACGCTTGGGTCCTATGTGATCCCCTGGTCTTTTGGTTGTGATGTGTTCCAACCTCCTGAGAATACCATTTATAAAAATCAATCAGCAAGCATCCCCTCCTCACCCCCTCACCCTCCATCCAACTCCACCCCCCTCCTCTTCAAACACCTTTTTAAAGGTCCTGAGACCTTCTAAAAGCCCTGTGGAAGCCTGGATGCATCCCAAGGGCAGTTTCTGAAAGGGAGCTGTGGGAGCTTTGCTGAGGGATGATGTCTGCTGTCCCCCCACCGTGCTGGTTCACCCACCTGCAAAGGCTGGGAGAAGCCAACAGCTCTGTTATAGAACTGGGGAAATAAACTGCTTGCTCCAGAGCAGGCTGGCAATGAAAAACTGATAAATTCCTCATCTAAAAGCCTGGGTGAGCTTGAAGCAAAATAATTGTTGCTTTCCTTTGAACTGGGAATTGGAGGGGCCCAAAAAACAGTGACTGGAGGCAGAAGGAAAAGATAAATGAACGATTTTAAAGACAGATTTGAGGAGAAGATTCCTATGCAGAAAAAGGGGGAAATCAAGTTTTCAAGTTTTTTTCTCTCAAAATACAGGATAACCAGTTTGCTGAAAGGGGAATTAAGCATCCTCTGCTCCTCTCAGTTTAAAAATAGATATTAAAACCAGAAAACAAGCAAGAAAGTAAAAAAAAAAAAAAACCCCACCCTGGAAGTTTAGAGGGATGGAAGCTGCTGAAGTATGTTTCATGTAACAGAAGCAAACCCAAGGTCTGTGAAGAAGGAGAGAGACCTCCTGGGCCAGCCGCGGTCTCGCGTTCTTGGGTGAGAGGAGCTGGAAATGTGCAACTTGTTGTCAGCTTTGACTGATGCGACTTCAGGAAGTTGATGAGAAATTTTAAACAACAGATTGGCAAGGCAGAACTCCGTGTCACTGAAGATACGATAGCATTCGAGGGTGACCACGGCGGTTAGTTTAAGGGAAAGAGTTTTGAAGAACAGATGGTCTTCTCTTATTGGGCTTTTTTTTTGTTTTTAATTAAAAAACCCCTCCAAACAAACTCACAACACAACAGAGCGATGCACTAAGACTCCCTGATTTCTACCAGTAAAGGAATTAACTGGCAACCCTCTGAGCCTCCTGAAGTACTTCCAAAATCTTCCTCAGAAGGGGAGGAGAAGGGTTCATCTTCAAAAATTCAAACTTTGAATGACAGCGGATCACCCACCCACCCCTTGTCCAGTCCTGCTCTCTAAATGCAGTAATTAAACACGAGTTTTTAAAAGAACATTGTATTCACTGCAAGCAAGGAGCTGAGGAGGTAATAGGACAACAAGATTCATGCTCATCACTTTTAGTTATTTGAACCGAGAACCTAAATCAGACCTGATTAAAATAGGAACTCAAACCCAGATTCAACCAAAACTGGAGATATTAAACAAATACAGATGTGACAAGAGTCGTGATTCAATTATTAGGAGTCCATCTTTTAATTGCTCATTAAGATGACAGTGTGTATCTTTGCCTACATACATTTAGCAAAGCCTTTGCACTTTGACAGCGCATAAAATTACCCACGCCAACTGTATATCTCTTACTCTTTATGTCAACTTTAGAGTCGCTGGTTTTTCATTATCCTCTTGGCCACAAATTAATAAGGAGGAACAAATTTAATAGCAGCCTCAAACCTTTAGAGATTATCTCAGCCTTGTGTATCTGTGCCAGTTAAATTGCCATTTCTTTCTGCTTAAATTTAATGTGGTCATCTTGATACAAACACACACATATTTAACGCTGCTCTCAGGGCACAGTACTGGCACACCGAGGGGCTGCTCTGAAAAGCTGACGTGGAGCTCCAACTTGAACTTCTCCAACCTCATCACCCTCCCTTTAAGATGTGACAAATGGTCCTGGAGCACCTCCCCTACAAAGAGAGGCTGAAGGAACTGGGTTTGTTCAGCCTAGAGAAGAGAAAGCTGTGGGGGGACCTCACTGCAGCCTTCCAGTCCCTGAAGGGAGCAGAGAAACAGGACTTGGTGCAGGAGTTCCTGGACACAGGTTTTCTTCCCATAAACAAGGTATGTTGGGAAACAACCTTTTATTTCAACATCATCTGCTGAAATGCAATTCAATTCCCTAAGCTGGCAGAGAAACTCTTGGAGCTTTGCTGGTCCACAGTACAACAGGGAGCTTGCTAACACTGACGGGTACTGTTGAGAGCAACGCATGTGTAAACAGGAATAAAAGTCTTGCAGGTTCTGGGGGTCTGAAACAACAAACAAGCAGTTGTCACCATTTGTCAGCTTCAGGGTTAAACAGATTTCTGGCAGGAGAAAGCCAAGTTCCAGAAGATCAGTATATGGAAAAGACAGCACCAGCTTCAAGGCAGAAGGGATGTGCTGGCAATTTCCTCTCAATTCCTGACAAGGCATCTCAAACACAGCTGGCAGATCTTCAGTCAAAACCAAACAGGAAGCAAACTGCTTGAGGCCTTTACGAATGTGAATAGAGAAACTCCAGAGAATTTTGACTATTGCAACACTCTCCACTGCTCCCTGGTCAGAGGGCCGAGGATCTGAAGTAGTGCTGAACTCAGGAGTCTCATCTCCTTCGTGAAGCCCCATTTCAAAAGAACCATCTTCTTTGTCTGTGGTCTTGGTGTCACCCAGAGGGCTCCCTTTCTCCTCTGTAAAGCAGGAGGGGGGGGGGGAAACTCTGCACAGTCTGCACTATCAAGGCAGAAAGGTGCTGGGTAAAATCTTGGTTTGTGGCAGTGTGTGACATACAATGAAAAGGCAAGATGACAGTGTTACAGGGGTCAGGCACTGCACGCTGTTCTTCCTCTGAAGGATCCAAACTGCAAAAGAGATAACAAGGCAAAGTACGAGCCTGAGTTTCAAAACAGTCACAGCTACCTACAGCTCATGGTGCTGCTGCTGCTGCTCTGAACTTTGAGGTATAATCTTGTTACTGCAGTTACATCAGCCTAATTTCATAAAACATCCTAAATAGTCAAGAATGCATAGGTTGCAGTTGTATTCATTTCTGTATTTCTTTTATACATTTACAGCATTTAGTTGATAGAAATATTCCTAATTCATATTATTCCTTTGTCCTGCCACTGAATTTTCAAGATGCTTTCAGATCATCTTGTGTCTATACATTGTTTTGTCTGTACATAGTAACTATTTAATTTGTTAGATCAAAAATAGCATGGCCAGTAGGTCTGGGGAGGTGATTGTGCCCCTGTACTGGGCGCTGGTGAGGCTGCAGCTCGAGTGCTGGGTCCAGTTCTGGGCTCCTCACAGGACATGGAGGTCCTGGAGCAAGTCCAGAGAAGGGCAACCAGGCTGGGGAAGGGGCTGGAGGGCAAATCCTCTGAGAAGCAGCTGAGGGAGCTGGGGGTGTTCAGCTTGGAGAAGAGGAGGCTGAGGGGAGACCTTCTCCCCACCTCCACTGCCCAGCCAGGAGGGTGCAGAGAGGTGGGAGATGGTCTCTTCAGCCAGGGGACAGGAGATGGGACAAGAGGCAATGGGCTCAAGCTGTGCCAGGGCAGGGTCAGAGCAGATGGGAGGGCAAAGTTCTTCCCTGGCAGAGTTGTGGGGCTGTGCACAGGCTGCCCAGGGAGAGGCTGAGTCACCTTCCCTGGATGGGTTTATAAAAAAGGGTAGATGAGGTGCTCAGGGATCTGGTTTAGCTTGGGACAGGAACAGTTGGACTTAATGATCTTAAAGGTCTTTTGCAACCTTGTGATTCTGTGATCTTCATACTGTGCACAGCCACTGGTTGAGAGGCTGGGAGTGTGCAATTTATCAGAAGTTAAAAATAAAGTGTTCAGCTCATCTTCCATTTCCCAAACCCAACAGGCACTTTGCAAATCACTGGCTTGAAGCCACTGACTTTATTCCAGGGTTCAAAGGTTACAAAGACTTTATACTCTTACCACTGATTTCGCTTGAAAACAACTAGAGGCAGCGTGCAACCAGACACACTGGTTTGCCTTAAAGCCGGGTTTGAAATGCACCATCCACTATTGGGACTCAAAAAGCTGATGGGGGTTAAGCCAGAGCTCAGAAGTCTCACTTACCACATCTGGGGTCACTTCCATGTGCTTTACAGGAATCCAACAGAGAGGCAGGTGCCTACGGAACAAAGAACCATCAGGCAGTGGCAGCTGCTGCCAGATTTCAGCAGAAGTGAAAAGCAAAGTCAACGTTGGCTCCTGCTTTTTAAGGCCAGCAGCTCCCTGCTGAGTCCTGACTGCTGTACCCGTGGGCAGCTGAACAGCTGACCTGTGAGGATGCTGACACACCAGGTTTTTAGTTCAGGCTGGGCACTCTGAGGCAGCCAGGAACGCAGTGAGAACAGATGTGGCCTGTAGGCCTTTCAGCACACTACAGACTTCAGCAGCAGCGCACAGCCAGGCGAAAAGGCAAAGGCCCTGGAGAAAGCCCAGCCACGCTGGCAGCAGAGGCAGAGTCCCTCAGGGCTGGCTGTCTCATGCCCTGAAGCCAGGCATATGAAGGGCATTTCCTATATCAAAAATGACATCACAACGCAGAAGTTAAACAGCTGGAGTTTGAAGGAGACCAATTAGGCCAACACCTATTGCCAGAGAGAAGGTTCTTCCACTCTCTGAGGAAGAGACCTGTCTTCCAAAAGGTGCTGAACTGCTCAGTTCAGAGAGCAGTTCAGCATCTCAGAGCACACTGAATGAGACACTAATGCCAGGTAAACATCTCAGTCCTGACAGCGACAATTCTCTGCAACTCTGGTGAATTCAGATCATGCACTCACTGTACAAGGTGGACCAAACCCACCACTCAAATTTGGGGCTACCTCCTTTCTCAATTATAACAGCTCAGAGAATGAAAATACCTTTGCTGTGGATTACTATAACAACATAAGTTTAATATCAGAAATTAGCTTGCAAAAAAACCAAACACTACCACATTAAAACTGCCATAAAATAAACACAAGTGTAGCAATTATCTGATTTTTACATCCAGAGTCTGGTATTTCAAAATATCTCTGGGGAACTGTATAGTCTGTAGGAGTCAAACTACCAGATTGCAAAAGACTGCTGGCTAGGACTGTTTCTTCACAAATTATTTCTAGAAGAAATACAAAGACCTTTTAAAATTGCTGAAGTAAAACCAAAATGAATGTCTAACAGTGTCTGTCAAACAACTAGAATTAAGATTGCATCATCAAAATGTGACCATCAGTCATTAAAGCTGCAGGGTCTCTTCACAGAACAGCCAGGACAGAACAAAACCAGGCACAATTTTAGTATCCATAAGTGCACTGGAAGGTGCACTGAAGACTGCTAAAGCTCATTTTTTAAGCTAACCACCAATTTAAATCTCAACATCTTGTGTGAGAATTCTCCATGTGATTTAGTTTTAACAGAACTGGTCCATTTCCTTGAAACTTGCCCTGAGTGTTACCAAAGCATTGCCAGGCTGGCAAAGCCACAGCAGAGCAGTCTGTGAGCTTCACAGCATTCACTCCCATTTTTGCAGGCGTCAAGCAAACAAGCAGAAGATCTGTAAAACCTTTAACCTGGCTCAGAAGGTCCTGTCCCTCAAATGCCACTCAAGGAAATGATCTTACCTCGAGCCGGCCCGCTCACGCGTGTACAATGTACGTGCAAATAAACAACAGAATTCCAATCACAGAATCCCAGCCTGGGCTGGGTTGGAAGGGACCCCAAGGATCACAGAGCTCCAACACCCCTGCCACAGGCAGGGACACCAACCTCCAGGCCTGGAGCTACACAAGGTTGCCCAGGGCCCCAGCCAACCTGGCCTTGAACACCCCCAGGGATGGGGCACCCACCCCTTCTCTGGGCAGCCCCTTCCAGCCCCTCACCACTCTCTCTGGAAAGAACTTCCCCCCAATATCTGTCCTAAACCTTCCTTCCTTTAGCTTTAATCCATCCCCCTTGTCCTGCCATTGTCTGCCCTTTCAAAAAGCTGATTCCCTCCTGTTTCTCTGCTCCCTTCAGGGACTGGAAGGCTGCAATGAGGTCCCCACAGCCTTCTCTTCTCCAGGCTGAACCAGCCCAGCTCCCTCAGCCTCTCTCTGTAGGGGCCCCTGCTCCAGCCCTCTGATCATCTCCGTGGCTCCTCTGACCCCTCTCCACAAGTCCCACATCTTCCTTGTACTGGGGCCCCAGCTCTGGACACAGGACTCCAGCTGGGGCCTCCTGAGGGCAGAGCAGAGAGGGACAATCCCCTCCCTGTCCCTGCTGCCACCCCTTTTCTGATGGGAGTCCAGGATACCATTGGCCTTCCAAGCTGCAGGAGCCACTGCATGTGAGCTTCTTCCTCAGGCATAAGAACTCCTGCCTGTATCTTTCTGGATTGATGGCAAAGTTTAGTAGATGACACCAAACCATCTCTCAGGCAGAGGAAGCACAAGAGAGATTTACTGCTTGAACAAAGCAACCATGTTAGCCAGAAGGAAACTCAAATTGACAAGAAAACCAGAACAGGGCAGCATTATTTCTGGATTTCTCTTCTCTATATATGTTTAATCTTTGCCATAAGCCATTTGGAAGACATGTTTAAGTTGAATAAAATGCTAGTGAAACAGATGGTGTCTAGAGAAACTGCAGAGAAAACAATTCACAGAAATAGTGCATCAGAAAATGAATTCCATTATTCCTGATTTCAGGTCTAACAATGAAATAAATTGCCTAGCATAGCTCCATTTTTTTAAAAATAGACTTCTCAAAATCAGTATTTTGAAAACAACCCTTGATAGCTAGGTATGTAGCAAAGAATTCATTTCTGTTGTTAAAGCTGAGGAATGTCCTAATCCTGTCCTACTCCTTGCTATCCCACTATATATTAATATATTTATAAATATCCCACTATATATTTATATCCCACTTTTATATTTGTTTTTATAAATATAAAAGCCCTTCCTCAAGACTCTACTACAGGAATCTTATGGAAAAGGACCACAGTCAGTAACCCCAGTCTTACACCAGTTTTCCTGTAAAATTCCCAAGTAGTTCAGAAAGATCTTGGTATTTTTTCCAAGATTCATGTGCTCCTTAAACATTTGCAATAATGGAAAAAGATGATTGATCAATAAGTAACACCTAAACAGTCACAGCCACTGCTAGCATGCATCTTTACAGCTAGCCCTGCATAAAACCCCAGGCTGCCCTATAGCCAGGCTGTCTCACTCCTGCAACTTCAATGCTTGATGCTTTAAAGCCAGCGTTGGCTTAATTTGGGAGAACCTGGCATTTCACCTGGAGGTGAAAAGTTATCCAGAAGGGCTCCAAAGGCAACTCAAGCACATAAATAGCAACTAAACCTGCATCTAAATTGCTTCTCCTTTAATTTAAACGCTGTCACTTCATTTTTACTGAGTGATCTAAGACCTCTACTGATTCTGCAGAAATGCCAGGAACAGACTCTTTCCAAAGACCTCTTCCCCCACCCACCAATTCACTGCTAAGAGTAAGCTGTTTCGCCCCAAATTATGGAGACTGTCATCACTTTTCTAAATGGTTACAAAGTCGTCCCCAACCAGATACACCCTACTGCATTTTAAGCTTTCATTCAGGCAAAAGCAAAAGCATCTTTATCTCTTCTCAGACACACATGAATTTCCCAGTCAGTCAGACCCACGGGCCCCTGCAGAAGATGCAGGACACGCCACTGTTCTACGTTCTAATGCAGTGGGTACCCTTGGTTGAAGCATCCAGTGAAATGGGATTTTCAGGTAAGGTCAGCAGGTGCTGTGGAACACAACAGTGTGCTGAAATCACAGGCTCAGTCTGAACCCAAACTCCAGAACTGCCTCTTACTCATCTCCTTTTCTGACCTCCATTCTGGCCTGACAGAAACACAGCCCTTGCCAACAGCAGGAATGGAACAGATGCTCCAGCTCCCCTTGTGCAGACCAACAAGCAGAGAAGCAGTTTTAGAACGTGTCTACAGATGCCACAGTTCCCATGAAGGCATGTATCTAGACTAGCAAGAGAGATACAGTCCTCTGCTGCTGCTTTCTGCAGTAAAAGCATCCCCGTGCCCCAACTGTTCGAGTTAATTAACACCACAGTGAACATCAGGTCAGCTTTGCCAGGTCACATGTCACTTGCACTACGCCAAAGCTGCCGGGTCTGTCTGCTCTGACTTGATAAGCCCCATATCCCTACACAGAACATCCAGGTACATCAGTGCAGCCCAGAGACGCAGAACCCAGAGGCTCAGCCCAGCAGCAGGATATATACATGATTACCTTGGCTGGAGCTGACAGGACGAGGCAGAGAGGGAGAGGAAGGACGAACAGGAACAGAAGAACAGTTTGGTTTGGAGCTGGCAGCGGTGAGCCTGGAGTCCTCACTGATCTAATAAAGAAAGTAGGCAATAATTAAAGAAAAATCCTAAACACACGGGACACGTCAGAACCTGAACTGCACTAAGTCTACAAAGATTTCCCAGTTGGAGTAAAAAGAACGTTAGTACCAAATGTGTTGGGTTTCTGAGGGGTGCCACACGTTGGTGCTCACACCCTCTCAAGTTCCCATTTCCCACTAAGCAGAATTCCACTAAGAATTCGGTTAGAGAAGTCATTCTGATCACTGATCCCTGCACTGACAAAACCAGCAGCAAGTTTCACAAACCACAACGACAACAGGATTCTTAGGCTGCAGGGGCATCACAGCTCCTGATAATACAACTTATTTCCAGAACAAGATTAACCCACTGCACAGCAGACAGGAGAACAGGACAATTCAGACTTCTGATCCTTTCCCATTGCTCAATACTCGCAAGAAGAAAGTCTGGGAAAATCATTTCAGTCCTCTGCAACACAAGCACTGATCTCACACCTCAGCACTCTCTGTATAAGATGGAAAATACAGCTGTTGAGGTCAGCTGCATATTTATTGTGTGTACCATTAGGCCATTTTCTCTTTTCCTCCCACTTCCTCTATCCCAAGCCAGCAGAAAAAGGAACATCCTGAAACTGCATTGAAATCTAAATAGGAGAAAGAGGTGATGTTCAAACCTCACACTGCAGTAAAGCACAAACACTGCACACACTTCCATGAGAAGTGAGTTTAAGGAATTCTGCTCAAAGCCAATCTGGAGAGGACTCACAGGCTTCTTTTGTACCCAGCACGTTCTGCTCTCACAGCACCCAACTCACCTTTTTATCAGAGCTGCTCAGTTTGTGTTTCACCTCCTTGGCTTTCTGAATGGCTTTCAGCACTTCCACTGTGTCTGGTTCCTTTTCTGTGGTGATAGTGTTATCCAGACAGACCTAAAAATGTTAAAAACATCCAGAAATACAGAAAACAAGGCAGCTCTGTAACTTATTGTTACTTATGTCATAAATAAATAGTTTGATGCAGATGCTGTGCATGTCTGTAACCCTGTAAACAAGGTAATGACCACGTCAGACCTCATGACTTGAATGCAAACTCAGAAGGGCTTGGGAAGCTCCACACCCCACTGGCACAGGCACCTTCCAACAGGAACACCCTGTTACCCAGTGAAAGCAGGGCAAGCTCTCCCTTAGATCTGAGGAGCACACCCAGCAGCGTATACATGGTTCCATTCTCTAGAGACGTACTCCAACCCCCACTAAAAACTCCTCAGGCTTGTAGAGCATTCACACAACTTTCCTTACCAGGCTTTAGAAAGAAAAAGCTGTTCTTACATACCTCTGAAGCCCTGTCCCCAAACTGAGCCAGTACTTTGGTCCCATAGTCAGGGATGATGCTCAGTGGGTTGCTGGATAACACCACCTTTTCTAAGCACGGGAGGGTTCCTATATTTTTTACTTCATCAATCTGAAAGTTTTTCAGTAAAAGGATGAATACACAGATTGGCTAAATGAGAACACCACCACAGTCTAAGCATTTCTTGACTAAATTACATACAAACAGTAACCAGGAAAAAAAATTCTCTCCAGCCACTTTATTTGCACTTTCACCCTCTAACAGGAATCACTTGTGTTCTAAAGCAATCTGACACTAAAATCAGTAGTTACCTGTTCGATTTTGTTGTTGCTCAGATCCAAGTTGACTAAAGAGTACAGCTTGTTAAGACCACACAGCCTTTCCAGCTGATTTCCTGCTAGATTCAGAGTTTTGATGTTTCCCAGTCTTGTGTGAACACCTTCCAGCGATGTCAGCTTGTTGTAGGATAAGTCCAGGTGAACAAGGTTGTAAAGATGCTACGAGAGCACAGAAAATCCAGGTCACACACCAATTTGCTAAAATTGAACCATATCAAAGGCTTGTCCATTTGCTCATGCTGGATGCTGCCCAGCTGACAAACACAACACGAACTTGCTCATTACACAGGATTAAGCCTGCAGGAAAGGGAACTTCCTCCACTCTATTTTTCCCAAGCCATTGACACAGCCAGCAACGACTGGATTTAGTGAAGAACTACATGTTGCATGTCAGTGTTGGCAAGTAAGAAATGCACCCTTACGAGGGCTTGATGCTAGGAAGCTATTTGGGCTTAAACTCTTCTCTGCAAGATGAGTGGCAAAATCCTTTAGCAAAAGGATTCTGTCTTGGAAGGTCCTGGGCAGCCTGGCAAACATCACCTTCAAAAGCATCCCTTACCTGTAAGTTTTCTACCAGAGACACCCCATTGTGACTCAGGTCCAGGAACTCGATCTTGGGAATTAATTTCTAGAAGGGAAAAGGTGCACATGTTAAATGCGTTTTAGCTTAGAAACCTGGCTGTACTTCCTTCACCAACCAACTAACAACTAACAGGCAAAGGGCAGGAACTCTCCAAGGCACAGACCCTCTTCTCAGCTTTCAGCAGTAAAAAGCGTTCTGCACCCATTCTAGTGCAGCCAGAGTGCAGACTCCTGCTCGTGAGAGAACCAGAATACTCTGATGAGCACGGTCACGTTTGCATTTGAAACCTGGGTTCTCACTGAAGACAAGCAAGTTGCCCCCAGTTTAGCCCCACTAACTACAGATCAAACTCATTAAGAGGCCTTTCCAGCTCATCAAACAGGCCTGTCTGTATTACACAGAACCCTGGATAAAGATTACAGAACTAAAAATCAGAGTAAGTTGAGCAGTGCATTGATCTCCACATCATTACCTTGTGGAGCTCAAGCACGGACAGTGCAAGGGGAAATCTTTCAGAAGAGAGATACATGAAGAAATTGCAAAATCCCTGCTGAGTCATGTGACACAGAAGACCAGCCATTCTTTCCCCCCACACACAAACGAAGAAAGATTTCTTACCACTGAATCATCAATTTGAGAGATGCTGTTGTGACTCATATCCAAGGTTGTTAAAGTTCTCCAAGTTGGGATAACTGCTGTCACTGGACAGCTTGAAGTTGTATCCTCTGGCTCCCACTGATCAAACTCAGAGGCCTCTGGCACCAGGATTTCCTGTTAAAGACAAGCACCCTAAAAATATGTTACCTGCATCTTTGGTGAAAGCCCATTGTTTCACAAGCAATCCAAATGACCTTATGGAAGAAAGATCCCTAAGCCTTATCATCACCCAGATTAAAGTTAAAGGTCTTAAAGCAGGAGCTGAGTGTGTCAGAATGATTTTAGATCCACAGGGAGGGAGTCCCAAACACTGGCAGCCAACCCAGGCTGGAGAATGGGAAGGAAGAGAGGGACTGTGAAAGGTACGCTCCTCACAGCCTTGCCAAATCACAGCCCAGAGAAGAAGCCACACGCATTCAGCTCTCGAGGAGTAACAGAAGCACATTCCAATCAAAGCCAGGGGATGAAGTCCAAGGCACTGACAAGATGGGTTTGAAGAAAGCATTAGACCATCTCATAAAAAGGCATCTAGTTTTCCCATGTGCCCATAGCATTCTGGCCAGAGCACATGGCACCAGTGCAAAAGGCAGGCGGTTGCAGTTCTGGTTGCTGTGAATAAAATTTTGGGAGAAATCTCTTAAGGTTTGGGGTTTTTTTTTGGTCTTACATATATCTTATAAACTCTGAAGGCTCCCACTCACAAGCTTTCAGAAGGGCCAGAAACTCTCAAGTATTTTTCTAAATAATACGCTGTATATAATATTTTTCTAAATCATATGTTCTTCTCCACCCAGAGAATCCTCTGAACAACAGGTTCTACACACAGAGGATGGCAAAGGCAACTGAAGATCCACAGGAATAGCAGTAGAGCTGCGGTTTTGCTTTCTAAACTTCCCAAGCCCTCCAGTGCACCTTCCCCAAACCACTACTTCGTTTCATCTTTGAACATACCACACAGTTACAAGGAAATTCTTCATGTAATAAAAGGGCTGAAAAGACACTGACCTGTAGCAAGCAGTGTTAAAAAAGCTACTCAGCAAAAGTCTTTGTAATTCACTGATTTGGTAGAAGAACAAAATATCAAACTGGTTCCAGACAAAAATTATCTGAGGCCATTTTACATTTGTTCTGTAATGGCATTTTTCCTAGAAATTCTGGGCCACTCATCTCTAAAACTGATGGTTTTGTTAGTTTGGTTTGGGTTTTTTTAAACTTTCCAATACAGTTAAAGGTGAGAAAGGGGACAGGACTTACACACACATGCATGTATGCATCTGTATACACTGGCCTAGCCATAGTGTTGTCAAAGAATGCAAGGTTGAAATGAATATTTCCTGCCTCCCCATGCCTATTAGCACCCAGTAAGGCTCTGTCACAGAAACCCTAGAGGGCACCGCTGAAGAGATGACATCACATGGCAGAATCAACGTCTTTCTTAGAGAACTGTGTTGAAGGTTGGTAGAATAAGCACCTGTAACACCGAGCTCTAAATGCTTACAGGTGTTTACTGCCAGTAAAGATCTTGTGCATTCTAACTAGGCTCCAGAAGCATGCCAAGAATCCCATCACTCTGGCAGAAACACCGCCAGTACTTGTGCAAACATGGCTCACCTTGAAATACTGGAGTCGACAGGTAAAATCTAGAATATGACCTAGATCAGTTTTGGCATCTCCATTAGCACACGTAGGCTTCCCCTGCAGCAACTGTAGAGTGACAGCATATGGCTGCAAGGGTCTGATGTTGAAGACTTCTCCAGCCATTAAGAGCTGCTCTCCTGAAAAACACAGGATGATGGTATCGAACACAATGCTGCCCCAGTTACCAAAGAGTAAATGGTACCTGCAAAACCTAATGTCAGGGATTTCATGTCTATCATTTATATTCTAAGCTCATGATTAAGGCACCAAAACAATGTCTTTTTTGCTTCTAAAGTAGAAGCACTGAATTCAGATAAATTTTCTTTAACACCAGAATAATCCAAGTGTTCAAACAGGCACTCTCTGCATTCAAGCCTTAAGCTCCCAACGCAACTAATGGCAAATTTCCCTCTTAACAGGGCTGGAACCAGACAAAGTTCATTTATATAACATACAAATTGCTAAACTTTGAGATATCCCTAAGTTCAATAGCAGCAGCACCTACCATCTAACAGACAGACCTGACATCCTTTGCTAAGCTGCTGATGTGCAAAGCTGCAGCATCTTCTTGGACAGTCTGAGGACTTTCACCACACTACCACCAGAGCAAGCTCCCTGGGCAGGAAATGCATTCTCTGGCAATATTTTTACAATCCCATTTCTTTCCAGGAACACTAGGAAACAGCATCCAAAAGCCTCCTCTGACAGCATCCCAAGAGCAAATGTGGATTACAGCAGTCAGAATACATGCACACGTGGAATTAACATCTTCCTCCTCTTCCTTTTAAGGACACCAGTTTGACCTGACAGACAGGAGAGCATCGGCTTTCCTGATAAGCAGAGTTCTCCAAAGACTAAAACTCCCTTTGGCTTCAGTGGGAGCAAGTCCCAGAGTCCAGCTGCACATCACCACAAGGTTCCACTCACATACAGCGGTCAGACATCAATGATTTTGGCACTAGTGAGGCTACAGGCACTACAGAGTCAGGGAACAGTTCTTCAGGACCTTCCTTAAAGTGTTCCACAATTTGCTGAGTGCCCCCTCTGAAGTGGCTTCACCTAAAGTTAATTTTGTGCCAGAACAATCTGAACCACGCTTCACCTATCACCTCAGCCAGCCAGAATCACAGCACAGCATTCAGCCTGTCCCTCAACATGGGTTAATCATTTCACACGCCTCCTGCTCCTGGGGAGCCACTTAGAGATGTTGCAGTAGTGCATTTCATTTTCAGCTCTCAGCCTCAGAAAAGCACATCCTTTCATTAACTGACCAGAAGGTCTCATGTTTCCTGAATTCTGGAAGAACAACATTAAGACAGGTGAAGTGATGCATTCAACACACTCTATCAAGGCTCACTGAAATGACACAAACTTCCTGACTGGTTGCACTAAAACATACCAAGGAATTCATCAATTTCTGATTTATTTCCAAAAGCAGCTGTGCTTCTGTGACAGTTCCTCCTCAAATACAGCTTGGATCAAAGCACAAACAGCAAGAAACAGGTGAAGAGGAAGAACAAGGCTCAGTCTGATGTGAAAGACTCAGATCTCATGGTCTGGAGATTAAATCTCACAGGTATACACACGCATGCACATGGAGGGAACCATCCCCAGTTAAATTCTTGCAGGTTCTTTACCTTTGTGGAAGAGCTCTTCAGCCAGTGCAGCAGTGATCCCATTGATCTCCTGCAAAGATTAAACCATTGCAATGAAGTGTTACATACTTACAGTTCAAAGTGTATCCTTGGACAAAATAAGTCTCCCTTTCTTGCTGTGGTACAGGACTTTTAAAAATAGAAATCAACTGTCATCACATCTTATAGATTCTCTTTGTAACTTGAAAATACTTCATCAAATTATTTCATTTCATAGGTTCTTCATTTCCAAGATGGAAGATACTGAACTACATTTAAATAATCACACACTGCATGTTTTCAAAAAGGGCAACAGCAACTAGAGCAATTCTTACTGACCATCATCAGCCCAATGCCAAACAAAGCCTGGTTTTAAAGAAACTATTACCAGTACAGTTTTCTTCAAATTTGAACATTAGACTAACCTAATGCATGAATGTCCTGGCCAAAACCAGGACAATTAAGCACTCAACATTTCTTTAGAGCATCACTAATACACTGATAACTTTAGATTAACAAGTCTACAGGGAAGAAGAGATCTGTAAAAATTAGTCTTGTGGACTTAACCTCCTTGCTGAAGAATAATTCAAAGTCCCTGTTCACCATCCTCTATCTTCTCTGCCCTTCTGGACCTACACAGTGCTCAACCCCCTTTCTACACACTGACAGCTCCAGGAGGAAAAGAAAAAGCCTGGAAAATTCTCCCTGTGGGAATTTGTTCTTTTAAAATCTAAAGGAGCACAAAGGTCAGTACAGGTATTTCCCATACTTCACAAAACGCAAATGCTCTGTAGAAGTCCAGAAATAGTTCTGAGCTCTTCCAAGAGCTCTCTCTAAGGCTCACAAGAAGAACAAAAAACTATCTGTGATAGTTTAGGCACACACATCTCATTTTAAGGTAGCTGCAAAGGACAAACAGGCATTACAGATCATCATGAAATGAGTATTTGAGGAGTTTACTTCACTGACAAACCCCTCATGATTCATGACAAGGAAATAAATCCATGGGCCATCTGCAGCACAGTTCAGCTCATCTGATGAGGCAAACATTTCAGACAAGCACATTCTTAGTATAACTGAAACCCCACTCACTGAGGATGAACAGTTTGGAGAAGCAGCTCGAAGCTGCATTCCGAACAAAATCCAACAGTTCTGTTATTGGATAAAGCCAGTTACACTCACCTGGCATGCAGAGATCTGACTGAAACCCAGGCTCTGTGTTCCCTTCATCATCTGGGGGACACAGCAGAATTTTCCTACCTTTATAATCGAAACAAGGTCATGACGTGGAGTATTGTAGCCCACAGAAAAGGAGCTCTAGTCCTCTGTCAGACCTACAAGAGGCCTCTGTCTTCGCTCTCTTATATGCACCAATCCCACAGAAATCCATTGTTTGCAGGTGTCTCTGAACAGCAGCTTCTGGGTACTCAATTATTTTCTTTTAAAACCTTCTATCTGGAAGTTAAGAAACCAAATCTAAGATGACAAAGTATAAGACACTGCAAGGAAGTAAGCACCCCCATATCACTGCACACCCCTGTTCAACACCAAAGCAACAATAAGGTTGTACACTGCTGTCACATCCAACTGCTGCTCTCTGCCAAGCCAGACACAGCTTTCCCCTGGAACACAAAGGCTGCAAAGCACTTGTAGTGTATTTACTGTGGTTATTTCTACACCAGTTTAGTTCCATTAACCTAGGGAATAAGATTAAATAATCCCTACTGGAAATGCTACAAATAAGAATAGACAAGAAAAAAAATAATCACAGAATCCCAGGCAGCTTTGGGCTGGAAAGGACCTTAAAGCCCATCTGGTTCTAACCCCTTGCCATGGGCAGGGACACCCCCCACCAGCCCAGGGTGCCCAAAGCCCCATCCAACCCGGCCTTGAACCCTGCCAGGGATCCAGGGGCAGCCCCAGCTTCTCTGGGCACCCTGTGCCAGGGCCTCATCACTGTCCCTGGGAAGATGATTTTTTTTCCCTAATACCCAATTTAACTCTCCCCTCCTCCAGCTTAAGAACATTCTCCCTTGTCCTGTCCCTCCCTGCCCTTGTCACCAGTCCCTCTCCAGCTTCCCTGTAGCCCCTTCAGGAACTGGAAGGCCGCTATAAGGTCTCCCCAGAGCCTTCTCTTCTGCAGGCTGAACCAGCCCAACTCTCTCAGCCTGCCTCCATAGCAGAGGTGCTCCAGCCTTCTCTGGCCTTGCTCCAAGGGCTCCACGCCTGTCTTGTGCTGGGGACCACTGAGCTGGATGCAGCATTGCAGGGGGCGTCACTCCAGATCTGAGGGGCAGAATCCCCTCCCGTGACCTGCTGGTCACACTTCTTGTGAAGCAGCCCAGGGGACAGTTGGCTTTCTGGGCTCTAAGTGCACACTGCCAGCTCACTATGAGCTCCTCATCCCCCAACATCCCCAAGTCCTCCTCCTCAGGACTGCTCTCCATCTGTTCTCCACCCAGCCTGGAGCTGTGCTCGGCATTGCCATGACCCACGGGTAGGACCTTGCACTTGGCCTTGTTGACCTTCAGGACAGGCCCAACTCTCAAGCCTGTCAAGGTCCCTCTGGACAGCATCCCTTCCCTCCAGCGTGTCACACAGCTTGGTGCCATCACCAGCCTTCCTATATAAACTAAGGAGGCAGTATCAGGCATTATGACGCCTCAAGCATGCACATGGGCTAATATTGTAAAGATATTTAAGAAGACCAAAGTTCTGCAGGAAGATTATTCCCCAGTTGAATTCCTGTGGCAAATATTTAGCTTTTCTGCTGAATAGCTAACTACTTTTGGTAAATATTTAAAAAGTACTCTCAAGTCCCAAACAATTGCATTTCTACCTCAAGCCAGACTCCCCTAAACAAAGAAATGCAGATTAAACAACAGCTTCACTCATTTATGGATTAAAACTAAAGGAAGGAAGGTTTAGATGAGATATTAGAGGGAAGCTTTTTACAGAGAGAGTGGTGAGGGGCTGGAACAGGCTGCCCAGAGAGGGGGTGGGTGCCCCATCCCTGGGGGTGTTCAAGGCCAGGTTGAATGGGGCTCTGGGCAACTTGTGTAGCTCCAGGCCTGGAGGTTGGTGTCCCTGCCTGTGGCAGGGGGTTGGAGCTCTGTGACCCTTGAGGTCCCTTCCAACCCAGACCAGTCTTGGATTCTGTCATTCTATGATAATACACAAACACAATACACAAGCAGGGAAGCAATTTTATTCTCCTTTATTTTTCACTCCTGCTTAATCCCATGTAGAATCAAATACTAAGGCATTGGAGAAATTAACCTTTTAGCCCAACTTTGCAGCAGAATTTTGCACTTAAAGAAACAGAAGCATGCTTATGTGACTGGTCATGGTAGTTTGAAGATGGTGATACCAATGATATGGATATTTTTAAAAAGTCTTTAATAGTATTTTTTTTCATACATTAAAAAAATAATGCTTGAACAATCTTGAAAATTAAGTGTGAACCAATCACTAGCAATAGTTTTGTGTGATGATGCTCCTTTGGTTTTTTCCCCCATGGTTTGAAATCTTTGCAATAAATCTGAGCAGCTTCTTGAAATCCCTATGCCTGCCTTGTAACAGTGAAGCTGCAGTCGGCCCATTAGTCATCCTGAGTGGGGTAAAAGCTGAATTATACTTCCCTGAAATATCTATGAGGGAAACATCATGGTTCAGGGATGCTCGTGGGATTGGTGTACTAACAGATTCCTGTAATGATAATTCTCTTTCTGGGAAGAGTGGGAATTCCTATGGCTGTAAAGGCAACAAAGCTATTCTTAGCCCTTGGCAATCTCTCATTAGCTACAGGTATCTACTGCCTAAAGTGATGGACAGAAGGAGGTGGCTAACAGCCCCCTGCCCCTTTGCCATCACTCCCGTATTAATAGGGGTCAGATTGAACTGTACCATATAGCATATCTGACCTGTGGAACAGCCCTGGTAAGTGCTGGTTTTGGAGAAAATTGTGACATGCTTCAGCTACCAGAAGTAAAACTGCAAAATTTGATTCCTAGCTCATTTAGAAACTTTTCCTAGCTTTGGCAAGTTTGTTGTTGTTCTCTTAACTGGGGAATGAGACTAGTGTGGTACTAAGAATATGATCTTTTTTTATATTCTATAATGAAAAATCTACTCAAAATATATGGATTAATATTAATTCATGCATATTTATGTATGTATCAACATATTTCAAATAAATAAAATTAGGAAAAAACCCACTGGACTGGTTGCAGCAGCTTTTCAAGATGTGTATTTGCTTTAAGTATGGCAGGCATTGTTTTCTCCTGTGAATTTTAAACAGATTTGAAATAACTAGACCTCTGGAAATTATCTTTCAGAGTGTATGTGGGAGGGGAGATGATCATTTAAGTAACGGAAGAAAATGGCCAATATTTTGTAATGAAAGCTTTGAGCCACCCTCTGGGGAAGACAGGTTGCCTTTTGGGTGAGTGACTTTACCTGCCAGTCATACAGATGATTCAATAAGTGATGCCTCTCCCTGAACCCCAAGCCTGGTGCTGATCTTAATTTGGTGCCTGGTCAAATCAGAAACATAAAACTCAATCTGTCTCTAAAAAGAGCTGACTGTAGAGAGGAAGGAATGACTAAAATGTAAGGGAGGAGGAAAAGTTTGTGCTTGAAAGGGCCTCAACATTTAAATGTTAACAAGCAGATAACAAAACCAGGAGAAAAACCTATAGGAAACAATCCAATAGCTATAAAATGACAGGTCCCAACTCCCCAACAATCAGATGCTACCAGGTAATTAAATATTTTATATATAGAAATAAAACATATTTTTATTTTATAGGTATATACTGTGTAGGGCTCTGTAGCATGTCCCTCTGATCTAAAGTTTAGTCAGATATAACGCAGTGAAATTAAAGTCACAGCAAAGCTGATACATTAAACTGAAAAGGTCAGAGGGCTGATTTATAATTGATATGAGATTTCTTGCTGGTTTTGGTCTTCAGAATTTAACTAAGAACTTCTGTCTGAAGAGTCAGAATAGATTTTAAAAAGTATTTTGAAAACCCCTGGAGGTTTTGGAGTGTTTATTTTGGGGGGGGGGGGTGTGAGCAGGGAAGGGGTCTGTCTGTTTTGGGTTCTGTTTTGTTTTGGGCTGTTTGTTTGCTGGGGTATTTTTGTTGTGCTTGTTTTTCCACAAAAGAGAGAAAGGAAACAATCTAGGATTGTTTTACACTAAAAATATGCTATTAATTTGGAAAATGGCAATAGATTAATATGCTTTTGAGTATTACAATGAGATGAATAGAGGTGGCTTATGAGGGAAGTGAAGTCTGTTATAGACTGTGAGTAACAGAGAGCTCATTTTGGTGGTCTGAGTTATTCTGCTTGAAAGCTCAAGGTAGCTTCCAGAGGATTTGGGAGTGCAGCAGTAATGTACCCCAATATACATTTTTGAAATGCTCTTTATCTGATGGGCTAGTCAATCCTAATACCTGGGCAATTAAAGAGGAATGAAACTGGTCTACTCTCTGGTGCACTTCTTGAAATAACTGCAAATGAAGGATTCTTTGTCTCCATCTCTCTCCAAGAGTACAGTCCAAACTGGACTCTAATCCAGTCTATTGGAACACTATTTTACAGGACTGGGTCAGCACACCTTAAGACCTTCTTTGACTTTTTTTTTCCATTGATGAAAATTGTAGTGGCTTTAAATATTTCAAGCCTGTTGAGGTTCATGGGACTATGGTAGTTCAGGACAAAGGAAGCCTCTCTATGGATATGGATTTGTCTGAACTCAACTGTCCTGAACATTTCAGTAAAATTGTATATACGAGGACTGGAGCTAGTGCAAGTGTGAGAACTGAATTTGTAATGGAACATGCAAATCATCTGATTTTATTTTGCACTGGATTGAGAACTCTACCAAGGTAATCAGGATGGTATGATAATGCCTTGACCTGTTGTACCAGGTTTATGTGAGATCTGGTACAGCATCACTCTGCCAAGTCATGCATCTCCTTTATGTGATGATGCCTCCTTGTAGGCTACAGATGGGAACCAAAGTTCAGTTGCCTTCCTATGTATTCACAATCAAGTTCATCTATACATGTATTAAATTTCACAACATTTTAAGATCCAAAGTACAGATACTCCACCTTCTCTGACATCGAGCTATATCAGTTTTCTATAAACAAGTAAGATTATACTGAATGATATCAATACAACAAAGCTGAAAGGAAGCAAAAGCAACATATTGCACCTCAAAATAGAAATAATAGAACTCATTGAGTATATGATATTAAAATTGGGATATATGAAATAAATTTACCATTGTTCTTTAATGTCGTTAACCTATTATAATAAATGCCACTTTACTAAAATAGTAACAGTTACCTAATACACAAGCTTATACCATTGTTCAAAGTAGAGATGCACAAATGGCATTAGCATATGCTATGAAGGAAGCCTCTATATTAAGATTCAGGGACGCCTTGCTTTTCCAGAACTAAAACCAGGATTACACACAGACATAAACTTAAAATGTAATATAATGAAGTAGACTTGGATTAATCATCCCAAGCATTTGGCCCCCTGCACTACAGTAATGTTCTTGGTTTTAGCAACAAATATCCTTTACCTAAATGTGGCAACACTGCAATTTTATAGCAGTTCATTTTTGGCAGTTAGTACTCTTTTTGGGCGTTAATGTTTCCTAAGGTCCTGTTGATTTCTTTTCAGAGAGAGGCAAATCCATGTTTTCTCTATATTAAAAAATGTGGAAAGGAACAAGTTGGGAAAAAAGAAATCTCCCAAAAGCACAATTTCCAGTCAATGATTATAGTTCATATTTAAAGAAAACATCATATGGAAAAACCTAATTTAAGGGAATGAAAGATAATTGTGAAGATGAATAACACATTAGACAAGAGGAGGAATCACAAAGGATGACAGATTCAAAAGGACTGATGTCTTCATAGCCTTCTCCAAGGATGCAGAGCAAGACCGGTTGTAATTTGCTGACTCTCACGGTGGCAGAGGAGCAGCTTTTAAAGTTGAAGAAGAGCTTAACAAGAAAGTATTAAGACAGAACTCTAATTTAACAGGATCTTCCTTTCTCACACACAGGATTCATGTTCCTAATTAATGCAAATTAGAGTTGAACTCAGTACTATACAGCACTTAATTTTTTTGGCATTACAAAGAGAGTTCTATCTAAGTGCACACAAGGACATGCCTACTGTTTATGCATAATACTATGCTGAAAGGCAATTTTTTAATGTCAGTGTCAGCCCTGCCCTAAAAGTGATTTCAGAAGCTACACATCAGATTCCTTCTACAATCATATTGGTATAGATCTTACATAAGGGTATTAGTACATGAAAACACCCCAAACTGCTTTTTCCTTAACATGATTTGCATGTTCACGTAAATAAGATTTTAAGATTTCTGAGACTTGAAAACTCTGACAATCTGCTAGTGAAAATCACTCATCCATGGGTGAAAGTTGAGGTTCCTTCCTGTCAGTGTTGCGCTGATCCCGAGCTTAGATATCATACTTTAGCTTGATGGACCTTTCATTCTCAGGAAAGTACTTAACAGGTGACTGAAAATAGGATGCAGGCTCTCTCTTCACAAGCAGTCACATGGAGGTGGAAGTTACACCAAGAGATGTTTTAGTTCAATGCAAGAAATACATTTCTTTACAGTGATTTACTTGACCAACCTTCCCAGGGACGTGTCAGAGTCCTCATAACTGGAGGCTTTAAAGATGCAAAAGGAACATCCATCTCCATGCCAATCTGGTTATGATGATGAGATACTTGGTAGATAGAGGTGAGAGGCTCCCTGAATCAGCCACAAATCAGTAGGCTCAAGCTGGTCAGTACTACTGGGGTGCTGTCACACAGCTTGTGTTTGAGACAGATCAATCATGCCAGTCTGCAAAAGAGCACACAGACACGTCCTCTGAGCCCTTACAATATGCTTGACTGGAAGAGAACTGTATGCTTCAAGGTTGTAGAAGACACAGGCAAGGCATGTTACATGGGATCGTTAAGGATGGGCCTAGGAGAGCTTCATGGAATTAAAGAGATAAAACTAGGGAGAAATAGGAAGACCTGTCAGAATTTAATCTATTATTTAGTATTATTTCTACCTTTATTCTAAATGAAGTAAAAGAACAGCACAAAGCACAAGGAATAAAGTAAAAGCAACAAGGTTTCCACAGCTAGTTTAAGACAGAGTGCGTTATGAGTTCTGCTCCCTGCCAAGAAACCAAAATTATATATTGATGTACACATCCTTGCTTTTGCAGGAGTAGGATTCTGATGAGCATAAAACATCAGTAGCAGTGAACTGTGTAGGCAGGATGACAGTGTGTCATTTTTGAATTCTTGGTAAACAACTACATATGCTGCCCTCTTGTATACATGAAAATAAATCCCCGTGTCTAAGGTATAGAGGAATCCTTCCTGTGGAAGCAGAACTGGTCTCATCACGTAGTAACATCAATATTTTGAAAAAGTTAAATTACTTTTTGATTTACAAGATGAGAGGCCAAAAAGGAATCTCACAAACCGTTACTTTTTCAGAAGCTATAGCTCAGAAATAGTCAAGTGGAATCTTCTTTTAATTTGTATTAATTCCACATTGAATCCTGTACATCCAATTTTAGCCTAGCGCATTTTTACAGCTGAATGTACAGCTGGGACCTCTGGAAATAAGAGCTTTTATTATGGAAATGCTGGCATAGTTTTAGCTAGGGTCGGCACACGTAGCCTACTGTAATGTGCTTTAAAACTTGAGATGGAGACCAGAAGTCTGAGGCTTAACAGTAGCAAACCCTGTATGCCTGAAACACAAGCCTCCCCAAAAATGTCATGCAAGACTGCTGCTCCTGGCATAACTCTCATTGAGTTAAAAGGTCAAAATGAACCTCATTGTGCTTGCTTAAAAAGTAGACGGTAACAGGAAATGTATTGATTTGCAGATACAAATAAAAATTTTCAGAATGAGAAGATGTTGAAGAGCATAACAAGTCACACCTGGGTACATATGAAACTATGTGATTGGTTAAAGAAAATTTAGGTGTGTTAAAATGGGTAAATGCTAATATTTTGAAATTGCTGATTTGGTTACTGACCAAAGATTCCTCAGCCAAAAAAAAAAAAAAAAAAAGAAAAAGAGTAGTGGAATGTCAAAGCACTTTAATTTATATGTCTGCATAATTTTATACTAACAGGTGAGACAGTCTGGTCAGGATGAGACGATGGACTGATACTGCAGCAAATGATCTGAGAAAATGAGTTCTCTTTGGCAAGGTTCATAAGGCAGTTGTAGAAATGCCTGATCATCTCATTAATGTGGGTTTAAAACGAGAGTTCAGGATTACGAGTATAAAAAGTGTTGATTATCAGATAAATGGAGTCAGATGGACAATGATGTCCCTTCTCATTTTTACTGTGTTTAATGGCAAGTGACCTTGCACACATTTTCTACATATGAATACAGTCCTTTCATTTTCTATCCTTTCTTATTTCTCACTTTATTCCTTATCTTCCTATTTCTCATTCACCTTCTCCTACGCTTCTCAGCTCAATGCAGCTGTTCATTATGTCTCCCTCCCCCGGTCATTTCACACAGGATAAATTGACACTCTGAGCTCTGCGTTGGTCTGCCATCTCCAGATGCACAAACGCTTGCCTAGCTGGGGCTGGGTAACTAGTAACACACTAGTGCTGGTGTGGACATGGTCTAAATCTAGGAGGATAATCCTTGATCTCTCCCACAGCTGTTACTGGAGGAGAAATGCATTTTCTTGCAATTCTGACGATGGTGGTTTCAAGTGATTACTGCACAGAGCTGTGGAGTGTCTGTTTCCAACTCAGGCATTTGAATAAAGGAATAATGAGAATAAATGCAGAATAGATTTTGGGGAATGCTTTCATGTATACTAAGCGAGGTGTTTGGTCTGAGAAACCTGTCACCCATCCTAAATGTCCACATGGACATCACCTAAACTTCATTAATTTATCTTTACCTTTTTTCTATCCAAGTTTTATCCAATTCTTTAAGACATTTATGATTTCCATGCAGGGAAATTCAGGTCCTTTGGATTGTCCCAATGCTTCCCTTCTTTTATCTCTCTCTTTGCTCTTTCTTGTTTTAGTTGCTTGTTTATTCATTCCTTCCTTTTTTAGCTATGTAGAAAAAAGTAGTTCAGCTTTTATCCACAAAATAAAATTTCAGATGTAAGGGTACAAACGATTGTTACCAATTTCTTGCTAATAATAGAATCAGAATTCCATGGTTCATTAGAACCATGGAAAAAGAAGTTGTCCAGAATATCAAAATGATTGAGCAGTTCTTTTTATGGCATAGAAGATTTTCTGTATTTATTGTGGTCTGATATGTGTCTTCCTAAAAAACACATTTTGAATGAACTCATGACCTGCACTATTCAATGTTTTTGGCCTAACAGTGTGAATCTCTTCTGGTTTATTCTCCTCTCCTTAAATCTGAAACAAACCACGGCTGAATAATTGAACAGGGCTCTAATCAACCTGATTGACTTGAGATGTCCCTGCTCATTGCAGAGGGATTAGACCAGATGATATTCAGAGGTCACTTCCAACCCGAACTATTCTATGATTCATCAGTTGTGATCCTACTTTGGATTTCTTTCTATCAGCTTTTGTAGTGTTTTCTTCTCCTAATTCCTAATTATTGAAGAAACTTTAAATTTCTACCTAATTTTCTGAAATTATTTAGGAATATGATTTCTCAAAACATTCTTAGAGAAAAATAATCTGTAATTACTCAGCATTGTTTCTGTCTCTGTAAACTAAAGGTGCTGATGACTTTTTATCTTTTCCTCATCAAACTTATCTTCAGAGAGCAAATCACTAGAAGGCAGATGAAGTCAAAAACTCAAAAGTCATCAGTAGGCCTGACAACAGCCACAGCTCTGTCAACATTAGCTGTACTGCATGTACTTTTGGGTCCTCTGCACATGTTCATCCCATAGGGAGTACAGTATTGATTGGAACAGCAGTTGATAACCTTCATTTTCCTGGTACAATCTGTGATATAAAAATTCTACAGTTCTGTAGTTAAATTTCCAATTTTTTAAATCCCTGTCCTGGTTTCAGTCAGGATGGAGTTCACTTCATTTGTAGCAGCGGATGGAATGCTGTGTTTGAGAGTTAAAATGAAAACAGTGCTGATAACACCCTGATGTTTTTAGTTGTGGTCAAGCAGTCAAGGACTTTCTCAGCTCTTCATATTTCTCTATTAATGAGGAAGGAGGGGACAAAGCCAGGACAGGTGACCCAAATTGGCCAAAGAGAGTATTCTATGCCAATTACGTCCTGCTCTGTATAAAGGGGGGCTGATGGGAGGAGGAGCGGGGCGGCTCCAGGATGCGCGGTTTTTGGGGGATGATCAGGTTCCGGGACGGCTCTGGGTGGCACGGCCTGAGCTGTGGGTTGGGTGAGACACTGCATTGGGTATCAACAGCTTCATATAATTTTGCTCTAAAGTCCTGTTAGCTTTCTAATATTGTACCTTTCTGCTATTCTAGTAAACTCTCCTTATCCCAACCCACGGGCTTTTGGTTTCTTGGTTTTGGGTTGTTATTTGCCCCTTCCTTCTCCCTTCCCTTTCCTCACCCCCGCCACACACCTCTCCCCCTCCTCTTTTCCTTTAAAGAGCAGGCAGCTGCGTGGATCTCAGCTCTCAGCCGGGGTGAAACCACGACAATCCCTTCATCAGAACCACAGTTTCTGCTCTGAATTGATCAGTTTTGATTGGTTATCGTCAACAATGTAGAGATTTCTGCTTGCTCACAGTAGTTTACACCAACACATATAAGTATATATATGTTCTTCAGGCCTTGTTAACATGTCATTTAGAACTCACAAATATGCGTAATGTATTGCAGACATCATTTATGTTCAAATCTTAATCTTAAAGAAGTATAGATTTGCTTAATATTTTAAAATATCATGTATTATACACTGAATTTTACCTATGTTTTCCCAGTTTCAAAGTGCAGCACCTGTTGTAGGTACACTGTGGACTTGGAGGAGATACTGTTTTGAAAGGCTGTAGCAGATGAGCCTTCTTATGGGAGCATTTACACTCCCTTTTTGATCACTGCTTCCCAGAAACTTCTAGAAACTACAAAATGTATTTTAAAACTAAATCATTAGAAAATACTGATGTAAAACTGAAGGTCATAGTTGTGTACAAATTACTGATAATGAAATCATCAAGTGTGCAGATTCGATGTTCAACAGTGGTAGTTGAACCCCAGTGAGCTCTAGAAGTAAAATAATGCACATTAAAGTGTTTGAATCAGCATGAACAAAAAATGGGTGGTCACTCTGGTACTCCTTAGCATAGATTCTCACTAGGCAATAGGTCAGCAGTAAAACAATTCCCAAGAAACCTCAACTTTCTCAATCAGAACTTTTTAGCTAAGTGTATAAGATTAGTACAAGTTATACAGGTTTGCAAATAATGGACATGGGAAATTTATCATGTTTATATTATATCTGAGGAGAGGTGGACCAGCATAAATGTCATGAAGAATATATTCTGAAGTGAGAAATATTTTAAAATAGTGGATTTTTATACACACAGCATGAAAAGAAGTAAAATGGTATGAAACCAAATTTTATATATCTTGTTGTACAATGAGCCAGTAAAATCAATGGTATTTGTCAAATATGTGTGTATGTGTGCATGTGATTGGCTTAAATATATGTTCAGGTATTTGGGTGAGAAGCCTCGTTTGTGCTTGCCAAAAGCTACATAAATCCCAGCTCAGGTACAAGATGAAGATGGTGGAGCCAGTTTTTCCAAGCCAGAGAAGTTGGGTGCTTATTTTAGCCTGGAATGACTTCAAAAGTGACACTACATCAGTACTAAAAGAATGCTAAAGCAATATAGCTAGAGTCAGCATCTCGTCGTGGTTATTCCCAGTTGAAAAGTGCACTGATAACAAAGAAAGGGAAAGTTACTTACCAATAACCAATTTCTTTTGAGCTATCTTGTACGCATATCTTGCTTTGCAAGTGATCATTTACTAAGGCTCTTGAAGTCAAGGACTTTCCCCCCCCCCCTTCTTTTGCACTATCTAGAGAGATTACATATTTTCCAGTCTCTGTACTCATTTCATTCTCAGACATGAAAGACATGCCTGCAGTTAGACCTTCCCTTAGCTATCAACTACATATTTCTCCAACATAAAGAGACTTCCAGAGAAAACACAGGGAGATCTGGAAGTGAATGCATGAATCTCAGAAGAATCCCAAGCACTGTTAAATATCCCTTTCTTATTTGAGTGTTTGCTTCATGAACATTCATGCCCTCTTGTGTGTTTGTAGGAAGATGTTTAGACTCTCCGGTGAAGACTGGCTTAACTTCTGGACATTCATTCATAGAATTAGTCTGAGGTTTAGAAACTACTCTCCTGGCTGCTGATATTCATTCATTTCCTTTTGAAGGTAGTGAGCAAGATACTTCACTGGATATATGCAGGTCTATAGATTTTGAATGATTGCACATCCCTGTTGAATCAATAATCCACAATTAATGTTTCATGTTCCTCAAGAATTCAAGAAATCAGATAGAAGTTTAAACCCAGTTCTTATTTATTTAGAATCTAATTTATCATATATGAACTCAGTTCCAATATTTTCTTTCATAGCCATTAAGAAAAACAAATACCCACATAGGTAAGAACTGAGACGGAATCAAATCTTTTAACCATTTTAATGTATCCAGTTTGGTATCTTTAAATGTAAATATATTTACATATATATTTGTTGCACAAATGATAAGGACTTGTTCTTTTAGTTAATTGAGAAGTATTTATCACTCATTTTGTCTTATATGAATTATGTTCAGTAATTCCATAGAAATGTTTCCTACAATTTCAAGCTTCTGAGCAGTTTTTAAATAATTATAATTTGATTAAGCCATCACCTTGGCATATTCCTTCCCTAACTGGAATCCTCTGCTCTCAATGACATAGGGCAGGGATACAGGAGAGAACATTTACTCATAGGTTAATAAAAAACCTCAAGATCTGACATTTTGTGAACTATCAACTTCAAAAATTGTTTTATGACATTGGGAATGCAGTAGTTACACTTGGCTTCAGACTAGTTCAAATATTAGACCTTAATATGACAGTATCGCTAACTTTTTTTAGGTTTCTCAAGATGTTCCTAAAATTCATACTTACACGTATGGTCTTCACACAATACACATAAAATTTTATTTTGTTTAAATTCAGACTCCCTGTAGCCTGGTTCCAAAGACCCAATGCCTGTTTGCAGCTGGAGTGCATTACGTGATTCCATCTTCTACTTCAGTTTAATATAAAAAACCCCTGTTACAAAAATCCAGTTTAAACTTTCTAGGAAGTCTTCACAATGCCAAACAAAACACAGTAAATGGGAAACTTCCTTAAATTACATTGATGCTTCTGTCTCAAAGACTGTTTAGGTACACACAATGTAACTCTGCAGAGTGAATTCACATGAATTTTAGTCCATTATGCATATATTAGTCTGATTCATGCATTTCTGTAGCTTCTAGGGTAAGAAGCTATTTAAAGCTTAGTTTTCTGGAAAAGGGTTTGTCTTTTCTCAGCTAGCCACATTTCTGTATATCTCTGTGTTTCACTACGCTGTGGTACAGTATAGGGTGAAGGTTAAGCCCTAAAAGTTACTGAAATGCATTGTGTCAGTGACAGAATACTCTCGTTACTAGAAACTAGGCACTTTATTTTGTTGCCTTTATTTCAGGCAGTGTGAAACTTGGGGTTTTGAGTTGCTGTTAAAAGCTACACAAATTCTTTTAATTAAATAATTATTTTGCTGATAGTATCCAATCTGATGTATGGCTGAAAGTTCAGCCGCTATTCAGGGTTGAAGCCATTTTGTCCTTAGTGTTAACCTAGTTTTCATAACTTTTTCACTGTGGTAGAGTTAGCTCAATGAGAGGAGAATATCTGTGACAAGTAGACAGTATTCCAGATTACAGATCAAATCTGATTAGCTCAGAGTAATTACTTTGAAATATTTTTTGGGTTTTATCCATTTTTTTATCCCCAGATAAAAAATGTATTTCTTTGTCCCGGAATCTAGCAATGGCAAGGACAAAAATTACACAAACCCCAGTGATGCTTGCAGTAGGCAGCAATGAAGGAAATGTTTTCACTAATTTGAAAAAAAAATAATGAGCAAGACCTTATTTGATGTTTTGGTTAGAAGACCACATAGTATTTAGGGGTTTATTAACCATATAATTCCGCTAATATCCAATATTCAACTCAGGCCTCAATATTATATAAATGACTTTGAACTTCATGCCTCAAATTTATAAGATAAAATATACAAACAACCATGAGACCTCCAAAAAGTTAACTCAAATTATATTGGAGTCAAGATTTCTTTACTGTTTCATAATCTGTCTTTGCCATGTTGCTTCTGATTGTGGCCACCTGACTTGACCTGCTGTCACTCAGACAGTCTTCAGACTGTCTGGGGGTGTTTTTTATCTTTTTAATCACAGGGCATTATCGAAAATATTTGAGTGTAGATGAAAATGAAATGTTTTGTGGATTGTATCAGCTGACCATATTGTAATTGTAAGAGGTTCTAGGAAATTTTAGTTTTTCCTAAAATATCATAGTTTTTCAGATAGTAATGTTTATTTTAATTGTACTTGTAATTCTTTCTTCATCAGTTGAAAGACTTCAAGATAAAATCACCATGCACCCACAGTTACAGATTTTTTGTTTTTACAGGATTGTAAAGAAAAGATATATGGGGTTTTTTTGGTAAAGGTCCTAAAATGTATTTTCTATAAGTCAAGAACACTGACTAGTACTTAGTGGTTTTTTAAGATATTAGAGATCTTAGTCCCTCCACACAGTTGTCATGCCTCAAAAGTCATGCATCTCCTCTAATTCCCCAGCACCTGTCTCTCCTGACTAATCATCACCCGTGAATGGGCAATTACTGTATTTTAAAAAACAAAAGCCTTCTTTATACAATTACTGGGTGCTCCTTAGTCATACCTGTGCAACTTGTTTTTCAGGGGGGGTATTTCTGAAGCTTCCCTCTGCCTGTAAACATCTGACAATATAGTAGGAGGATCTCTAACAGGAGGACTGTGACTGTTTCTGTGCTCAAAATCTATTTCATGGAAGCAATTTATTTTTTTTTTCCATTTAAACTAATTGAGGCCTTTGTGAGAATTCCACGACACAATCTCATGAAAAAATTGACTAAGGGAGGGAAAACAAAACCTGTGATAAATGGTAAATTTCTGTATATGTTAAAGGTCATAATATGGTTCTGGGGGATGGTTCTCATCTTGATAAACAATTCGGAAACATGAAGAACTTGTGTAAGAGCAGAGTAACTTCAGAAAGAGAGAATTGAAAGAGAACCATGATAAGATTCAACATCAGCAATTTCAAAGCCTAATGAAAATATTTTCCTATTTGTCAGATAAAGTGACGTTATCCTTTTACTCAAAGCACCTTGTTGTACCAAGGTACCATGATCTAACTCTACTGGAGTCTAGAATGCCTAGTCACAAACACCAAGCCTCTACTCAGCCAGATGTATGCAAGATCCCTTTTGGAAGCCACGTGCATATAGTAATGCCCTGTACTCAAGATGTCTTACTAAGAACTGCAGTGGCTGTTAGTTTCCAGGATAAAAGCTGACTTGTGTTGCTAAACTCAGGATGCTTTTACCAGAGACCAAAACCATTGAAAGGGGAAATGTCAATCATCTGGATGATCCAAATTTTATTCATGGCACCTGCAAGTCTCTTTCAAACCACATAACATCACTTCCCATTGACAAATATTAACAGCTGAATAAGAATTGAAATGGGAAAACATGGGAAAATTATGATCTTGGGAAGTCAGAAACATTTGGCAATTAACTAATTTAGGACTTTTGAGAACATACGTCCTCCCACCACCAAATGATCATGATGAAATTTTTTGTCTGTCAGACAGGAAAAATGTCTACTGTACCAATATCTTCCTCAATCCATTATTGAGATTTTGGTACTGTTGGGTTTGGGTTTTTTTCCCACTATTTATTGTTTAAAATTGTGGACTTTGGGGTATTTTATTTCAATTTTTTTGCCATTTTGATCCTTGAATAACAGAACTGAAAACAGAAATGCTGACTCAATGTCTTTAACAGTGACTGAAAAAAAGAGATGTGTAAAAATATTAAAGTTGCATAATCTTCTAAATTAATGTCACATTGAACTAACAAACCAAATAAAATAAGGAGGGTAACACTTTGAGTATTAGTAGACTAAGCTACAGTTTTCTTTTATTATCCCTACTGCATTATAATTCCAAAAGACAGCATTTTTTTGTTTCTTATATGAAAACCAAAAGAAATCAGTAATATTCTCAGAAAAGATTTTTTCTTTTTTTTTTTTTCTTTTTAGAGTGTTTCCATTAGGTCAATTAGAAATTCTAAGTAAGTATCTGAAGTATGGGACACAGGGGGAAATGGACAGCCCCTTTTCAGTTGTCTGTGGAGACAGAACCAGGGGCAATGGCCTCAAGTAGGAACATGGGAAGTTCTGCACCAATATGCAGAAGAACTTCTTCCCGTTGAGGGTGACAGAGCCCTGGGACAGGCTGCCCAGAGGGGTTGTGGAATCTCCATGTCTGGTGATATTCAAGACCCATCTGGATGCCTCCCTGTGCAACCTGTCCTAAAGAACCTGCTTTGGTATGGGGGGTTGGACTCGATGATCTCTCGAGATCCCTTCCAACCCCTGTGATTCTGTGATTCTGTGAAGTTTATGTAGTTTTAGGGACAATCTGTGTATTATTTCCTGTATTGTAGGAAAGAAGTACACAAGATTTGTCCAGGCTTTCACAGGTAAAATCCTGAAACGATATACAAAATTAGTTTATTCATCAAGATAATATGGAAGGACTCACTGAAAGAAGAGTTAAAATATTTTTGTTTCTAAATATGTTAAAGTTCAATTCTGTCCGTGACCAATCCTATATTGCCTAACAATATTGAAGCAATATTAAACTGCTGGAGATTGCTATAGAAGTCATATAGTACCTGCTTTCCAGAGATTATATGTTAGTATGTCTTCCAAAATAAGGTTTCAGTTCTTTTACCACTCTATCCATCTTTGAATGGAATAATATGTTAGATACTTACAAGGGAACGTGGGGTCAACAAATGACAGTTTTACAAAAATATCATAGAAATACAGTATGGGATTTAAAAAAACAAAAGCCAAATCTAATTCCATGTTCTGACTACACTAGTCACACCACTTTCAACAGTAACACTACTTCAAATAGGAGATTCTGTCTGCTGGGGACAAGAATGGCCAATGTGATGATGCAAGGAGTCAGAATAAGCCTAATATTTCTTTCAGAAATAATTATTAGCTTTTGATTTCTGATTTGTTCAGAGACTTGATGTTGCAGTTCAGGAAAGCATTCACCAGAGTTTTGGAAAAGACAAGCATGGTGGAACACAAAAATCTTTTCATCTTTGGCCTGATTCAGTATCTCCATCCCTGTGAAGGTAGCCAGTTTCATATTCATGGGCATGAGAAAGAAGGAATTTGCAGCAAGGCTTGAGTCAGATGGAAAAATCACTTTGTGAAATTAGACCTACTGAATATTGTAGGATTCCTATAGATGAGTCAAGTAGTTAACTCATACATAAATGCTTACCACTGTGTTATCTCGGTTAACCTAATGGTTTTTCTCCTTTTTGTTTTGAATTGTGGATTCATAATAATTTACACACATCTTTTGAGATCTGTATTGCAGCATCTTACATTAGCTCTCTCCTTCTGAAATTCCCCATTCTGGGCTTTATCTATATAGTGTAAATGTAAAGTTAAAATGTTATACTTAAAGGAAAAAGTCTGAAACCATTTTCATGTTAGTCCTATATAACTATGTCATCATGTAGCTTAAAATATCCTCTCTGAAATTAACTGATGTGTTGCAGCAAATTGTTCTCTGGGTGGGCAGAAAGAAATTCTATTAAAGCTAATGAAAAATGCACATCTGTGGCACAAGACCATATCTCCAGAAGATAGAAGCAGTATGTGGAATAACTTTCTTTCAAATTTAAGCCTGATCACTGAGCTCTTCCTATGAGAGAGGCAAGCTCATCAGACTTTGGAGAACTCTGGGAAAGTTTGATACTCTGAAAAATCTTGAAGCAGAAACCTTGTCAAAATAGTGAGCAAATCAAATTAAGTAAAGAATTAGGTTGTTTTTTTTTTTTTTTAATATGGCTTGATTCTGACACATAATTTTAATTATTTCTTTTTAATTTCAAATATTCTGAACAAGTTGCACCCAGTCCTCACAAAGCAGAATGACTTTGTTAAGCCTAAATCTCAGGTTTCACCATGTTAAGAAGTACTTTAGATACATTACATACACATAAAATCATTGTTTGTAATTTACAAAGGACAGAGAAACCATTAGTAATATTAGGATCTGTGCTTTCATGAAGGAGGTGTAGTGTTGGTACATTAGAAGATGGATTTACTAGTGGAGCAGAGCCAAACATCTGTGTTTCACTGCATACATTAGTTTTGGTCCCAGAAAACCAGGAACCAACAGAACTGAGCAGAGAACATCAAACTCTACCAGTCAAATATTGCTAGGTTTTTCTTTACAGAGCTTTTTTTAACATGTCAAGGAATAAAAAGTCAATGATGCCTTTAGTATAACCATTATTTTTGTGATGGTTTTAATACAAAAGGATTCTTGTCATTCTGTGGAACCTCTTCATGGCAAGTATGTTTTTATCAGAAAAATATGCTTCTCCCCATCCCTCCCATGATATACACAGTGCTCAAATCTTCTTCGTTTGCTTTCTCATACTCAAAGGTTCACTCAGGGGTATTTGGAAAGCTGAAGCGCTGTTTTAGCCAGATAGAGGATGAGCTTAGTCCTTACGACTGGACCCTGAATTAACTTCTGGACTTCTGAGGAATAAATTTGCAACTCTTAGAGATTCATTTTGGCCTAAGATAGCTTGCAAAATTAATGAAAGCCAGGACATTATTTCAGAATGAGATAAATGTTCCTCTTCAAATGGATGTTGCGGATGTCCATGGCAGTGTTCAAGGCCAGGGTGGATAGGCCTTTGGACAACCTGATCTAGTGGAGGGTGTCCCTGTCCATGGCAGTGGGGGCTGGAACTAGATGATCTTTGAGGTCCCTTCAAACGCAAACCATTCTGTGATTCTGAGATTCTAAATAGAGTGCTTATGACTAATAACCAAGAATATTCATTGCTACAGACACTAGAGACAGCTTTCTGAATATGGCCTTTCTTCATTACTGTGTCTCTGTATCTATGATTACCTTATCTGTAATTCTCCTGTAATTGTTGATAATCTCTTAGAGACCAGCCCTCTAACTTTGGCACAGACTGTAAGCAGGAGTCACCACTGCATATTTCTGTCATTAAGATTTCCTCTGCCAAGGCTCACACACACTGTATTTTCAGAAAAAAAAAAAAAAGTATAGTGCCTTTTCTTGAATGCAAGATGGGAACTTGGGGGACAAAGTCCATCACACTGTAAGTGAAGACAAGGTTCGTGACCTTGAAACTTGAGTATCCCCAAGTGCATAGGACATGATGAGATGCACCCAAGAATCCCAAAGGAACTGGCTGATGTAGTTGCCAAGCCACTCTCTATGATACTTGAAAAGTCATGGCAGTCAGCTGAAGTCCCTCATGACTGGAAGAAGGGAATAATTACAGCCAGTTTTTTTAAAAGGGTACAAAGGACAATCCTGGGAACTATTGCCCTGTCAGCCTCACCTCTGTGCCTGGGAAGATTATGGAATAGGTTCTTCTAGAAGCTATGCTAAGGCACATGGAGGACAGGGAGGCAATTCAAGACAGCCAGGGTGGCTTCACCAAGGACAAGCCCTGCTTGACCAACCTAGTGGGTTTCTACAATGGAGAAAAGAAAGCTCTGGGAAGACCTTATAGCAGCCGTCCAGTACCTGAAGGGGACCTGCAGGAAAGCTGGGGATGAACTGTTTATAAGGGCATGTAGCAACAGGGGCAATGGTTTTAAACTAGAGCAGGGTAGGTTTAGGTTGTTCATTATAAGTTCTTTATTAGGAGGGTGATGAGACACTAAAACAGGTTTCCCAGAGAGTTAGGGGAGGCCTCATCCCTGGAGACTTCAAGGTCAGGCTTGATGAAGCTCTGAGCAATCCAATCTAGTTAAAGGTGTCCCTGCCTACTGCAGGGGAATTGGACTAGATGACCTTTAAATGACCCTTCCAACCTCACACATTCTATGATTCCGATGGAAGTGAAGTACTTGAAAGCTGTTTCTTCTTCCTTCTGACTCTGTTCCAGCTGTTTGATCCCATGTCTGTAAGTTATATATCATTAACTACAAACCAGCAGAAACAGTGTTTGAGGTCAATCTGTATGTCACTTATTTTTAGCTTTTTTTGGCACCATAATATAACTACCCAGCTCAAAATAAGTGCAATGACCTATGTTTCTTCAAATCACAAGGTCTCACTTCACCATAATTTGCATGAAAAATAGTATATACTCTTTTTTTTTTTTAAGAAAAGAAGACAGGATTACAAGGAAAAAAGAACAGATGCATAACATAAGCAACATAAACTTTTTTTTTCCATAGTGGCTTTTTATCTTGCCTTTCTCTTATGTCTTGCCTTTTCTATTCATATAACAAGACAAATATGATGACAATTTATTTGTTTTCATAGTCAGTAATTCTGGGATTACTTTTTAACTTTGGGATTTTTTTTTTTAACTGTGGGAGAACAGGGGTAAAACCAAGAAGTATATTTCATCTGGCAAAGTAGGGGTTTTTTTATTGTTTGTCTTTTTTATTATTCAATTCTTAGACATTTCAAGAGTAGACATGAAGTTTATGAGTCTAAATGTTGAAAGTAAACAGAATTCAAGCTTCTACATTTTAAAAACACTTTTAAAACCAGAACTTCAACTCCAAAGTCCTATAAAAGTTTTGTGTATTTTACCATTCTCTCTTCTGCAGTATTAATTGAGTTTAACCAAAATATTTAAATACTGCATTTATTAGCAACTTAGGAAAAACATTTTCAGATATTTAAAAATAAAATGTCCATTCAGTTTTCTAGTAACATATTGACTGAAATCAGAATTGTCATTAAACTAGTATTTGGGATTTCCAGTAACTCATCCTTTGATATATGAATGTAAATACCACTCATTATCAATGTTCATGACAATTAGAAGACTGCTTTGTGTTACCTGCTACAGAAAAAAACAGTAGAGGAAAGAAGCTATGCTTCCAAAGGAAACACCTAGTCCAGAATTAAAATCCTGGACCCTGAATGCTCCAATAAATCAGCTCTGCCTCACATCATGTCCTGACTAAGGCCACTGTTCACCTTTTCCAACAATTTTGTGCTTTATTGCATAGACTGAGGAATCTAGAAAACTTCACAGATGTACTTTATGATATAATGTATAAAATTTAGAATGTATAATAAATAATATAGAATATCAAGTGTGCAATTATACTATATAATCCACAGTGTACATATAGCTATACCGAATATAACATGTATAGAATATATGTGGCACATGAGATATACATAAATATATATAACTTTCAATATATTTATATGCATACATTTACTATATAGGATATCATATGTAACAGTCTCACCCTTTAAAACCATTTAAGTTTATAACTTCTGATAAGGCTCACAAGCTAAACATGGACATCACATAATTGAATATTATACCAGGCAACATAAACCTCAATTGGTGGAAGAAATTTAGCTGCAATAAATGCCTTTAGCTTCACCTTTTACTTTGGTTGAAACTCCTGGAACATCAATGTTAGAACTGATTTCACTGGGGAAAAGACATTATGCACTGGAAAAGATTTATGTCAACACACCAATTTTCTATTCTTTTTTTTTTTCTGCCCTGAGCTCAAGTGGAAGAAAAAGAATTGTCTGTGGGAAAGTTACAGCACTTCCAAGTTTACATAATGTGCTGTGGCTGCTCTCAGGTTGGCTGCAGATCGTGGAAGCATCAATAAATTTGGTATCTCAGCAAAATAGACAAGTTCTTTATAGTGATCTTTTCATGACCATAATTTGCTGTTTTCCCACTAGAGTATTTCATAATAAAGACTTTGAATTTGTTCCCTTACAGAAGACTACATAGGTGAGGCATATTTTTTTCACTAAGTACCTACAATAAGGTCGGGAAAATTAATTCTCTTTCATGGAGACCAAAGTTCATATTGATTATATGTTCAAATAAACTATAAAGGAATATACACATAGGCAGTATTTCATAAATTCTCACTTGGGTATCCAAAGAACCTATCTGAAAATGCAAACAATATTGTAATAGCATTCTGATTGATCCCTTACTCATTCTTGGGTGTTCTTCATATCTGCCCCTCATGAAATAGTGTTATGGGGGCCCTAATTATGTTGTTTATACTTGATTATGAAGTTAGAGGAAAAGAAAATAAAACCTTACCTCATAATTTACCATTTTATAGCAGTGGGTTTATTTCCTGGTTTGATAAATACCTGAACAATATCAAACATACTTTAAAAAAAAAAACAAACTTGACTCATGAGTTCTCATCTTATTTTATATGGATTTTTTTGCCATGTCAAAAGTGCAGACCCATAATTATCATTATACTCTGCTAAAATATTACACATCTGGCTACATGCCTTTGGCCTTTACAGCAGAAGATGTCCCTTTCTCCAAAATAAAGCAAACACCAAACACAGAGACATCCCCATATTAAGCTTCAAAATTGCAGAATTTTGATCTACCTGCATCTCCCGAATCAAAGGCGCTACTGGCAGCCAGCAGAAAGTCACTTCACTCCTCTTAACACCAGTTTAGAAGCCTGATTGTAAAGAAACCTCCGAGTGAAGTGCTCCTCAGGCACATGCTGCAGTTGCAGGCTCAGCCATCTCCCCTTGCAAAGAGTTCTATCACTCTCAGGAGTTAGGGGGCATTTGCTCAGAATGATCTGTTAACGACTGAGCAAACTGTTATCCCCTCTCCTGGCTGATGCAGCAGCCTCGGGTCAGCTTTCAGAACTTTTAACCACAACATTCCTATCCAAAAGGTTGTCCCACCTTAGGGGTGGCTTTCCTTACCATGACAAAGCACTAAACCAGGAACAAATTCACATCTCTAATGAACAAGAGGCCAGGCACAGAGAGCTGAAACAAAGCATCATCAAGCCCAGTTTCATTTTTCCAAACAACTCCCTAGCAAACCTCTTTAAACCCAACACAAATGGCATTGTGGCCGGGAAGATTTTATTTCCAGCCCATTCATAACAAATCAAACCAGACTCCACAATGTCCTGGGAGCAACCCAGGAAAGAGGCCCACAGTGCACAGAAAAAACCCCACAGCCACAAAGTCATAAGGACGTTATGCAATTAAAAGATTTATAAAGACACCAGGGTGTGCGAGATGTTTCAAGCAAGTTTCCTTGGGCTGCCACTCAGGACCCAGCGACCTGGATTATACAGACTCCCCGTGACCGGCTGTCACACCACCTCCCCTACAGCCAGCAGCACGTCCAGCGCCTGCAAAGCTGTGAAGATGTAGCTCGTTGCTGTTGCCTCCCTACGGATACGGTATTACTGGGCTCATCTGCACACACCTGGGTAAGAAAGACAGCCAGCTGTACACTGTAACCCCTTGAGTAACGTGGCATCTTAGATTGTAGAAAGATATTTTCATTGTCAGGTCACAAGTACAATTGATCACTGTTACAAAACATTCGGTAACACTGGAATATCCAGCTCAGGAAGAATTTTGTTCTTATTGCTGCTATACATAGTTTTAAAAGGCAGCAAGAACCTTCTGTTTCCCCAGTGAGGTAGAACAATTAACCTTCTTAACATGCCACTCTGGTGCAGGCATTCACCTGTAGCAAAGCCAGGATCCTGTCTCCATCTCCTCTGGTGTCTAAGTTGGGATAATGTTTTCTTAGTGTGACAAAAACAGTTTGACAATTTGGAGGCTCCAGCCCTGCTACCAGCACCTCTTTTGAGATTTTTGAGTAGTATTTCCCTTCTTGCCAGTCCTCCAGCTTCTCTAACTTTCTTCTTATGTTCCCCCAGCCCCCGGATTTAGCTACAAATTGTCCATTTTCAGTCTCCCGGGGGTCCTGCCTGGTTCTGTCTTTCCCAAATTCTTGGTCCAGCTTGTCTAATCATTCCCTTCTCCTCAGCAGTGAACAAAATCCCTAAAATGGACTGTATTTCTTCCCAGGTAGAAGCACTAGGACCTAGGAATTGGTCCAGTTTTTCGGCTACTCGGAGGGGATCATCTAACAGGGTCCCCACTTCTTACACCTGCAGCCGGAGGTCGGTCTAGTGCCGGTGCTGCTGATGGTGGAGGCGCAGGGGCAGCGCTGGTACCGCTGGAAATGCCACGACTCCCGGAGGGGCAGCCGCCGCCGGGCTTGGCAACGGCTCCCACGGATCTTCAAGCCCTTCTCCTGCTTTTAGTGCAAACATTGAAGCTGGAAAAGGACGTCAAGTCCTGACTGCACAATCCCTCTCCTCCTGACTAAAAGGCCTTTGTGAATTTACACGCCTGTTTGTCCAGCTGGGGGTTTCAAAGGAGCCAAAACCAGGCCAAAGGACAGGCAGCCTCACAAGCCCCTCTGGCCATCCCACACACAACACTGAACTCAGTTTCATTTACTTTTTCCTTCTCTAGGGCCCCGATCATTCCAATTTTTAATCAGCATTTCTAATGGACGTTGGGTAAATTGCTCCCTTTTCTTCTGGTCCCGGGGTCTGTCGTCTGACCCACCTCGGAATTTCACTCCGGCAATTCCTACAGCCCTCGGTTACCCGTAAGAGTGTCTTGCAGGGGGCTGGGGACCTGTCACCCCCCCGAGTCCTATAGGACTCGCTTCGGCCCTTCCCTGACGAGTCCCTGGCGGGAGATCGGAGCCGCGGTCAGAAGAACCTCCGCACTCGCTTCGGAACCACGTTCCGTCTCAGTCGCACTCTCACACACACAGGCAACCGAATCCCACCCAACCCAACGCTACACGCAAAATACTTACGACTCTGTCGTCTTCACTCGGCCCCAACCCCATGGGCCGGGCCCACGGACACGGCTCCTGCCGGCCTCGCTCGGGCAGCCGAACGGAACCCGCCTCACGCTGCACGACTGGCGTCTCCTTTGGGTCTCTGCGCGCACAATTCCGGGCACAAAAACCTGCTGCAGCTGGCAAGGGAGCTCGTAAAAATCCGATTCTCAGGTTCAGGATGGCGTTAGTCCCGACCCGAGCAGGAGCCACCGAATGGCGCGGCGCCCCTCCTAGATCACCTCAGCGTTCAGTACTAGAGCCATCCCGGACGAGCCCCCAGCTGTTACAAGTGACTCGGTCCCAAACAGGATTAGAAACAAACGGAACGATTTATTAAACGAACAAAGGCGAGCAGACGGCACCGGGCTGCAGGCGCAGCGCCGGCTGCTGCGGGAGGCTCCGCTCCGCCAGGCTCCGCTCCGCCAGGCCGCACCCCGTACAGCCCCAGCCCCTGGCTTAGATCTCTTCCAGGGCCAGCACCGCCCGCAGGCCCCACTGACAGGCTGGAGCGCCCGCCAGGACACCCCCACCAGGCATCCTTTAGGGCAGCTTTAGCTTTTGTCTTGCTAACAAAGTCAGGCAGCTGGTTCTGCAGACTTGAGGCAGATTTCAGGAGCCTTCCTATTCTTCTGTTCCTCTTCATCACCTCCTCCTCAGAGACAAGTTGTTTCTCCTCAGGTATCACAATGCACACAATGTGCTAACACTGTGGTCCTTTAGGCAAAGCTTTGCACGTCCTTTATCTAGTTTGTTGCTGCTTCAACATCCTTCATTCAGCACATGCAAGAATCTTAAACTGTCCCTCCCAGGCCCCTGGCCATACAAGGGTAGGTCATGATGCACCCCCAACACGATTCCATATTAACACGAATCAGATGGACATATATCACACTAGGGAAGCAATTGTACCAGCTGGAGCATCTAAACATGCTGCAGTCCAAGAGCAGAAGTTCACCTCGAGGCTGTTAAATGCAGCAGAGCTTTGAGGCTGCAGATACCTGTCGCTGGCTGCAGCGTAACACGGAGCCAGGAATCTCCAGGGAGGGAAAGTTGCCCTTAAATATTGCTTTGAAGTTTCAGTGAGTGGGGGTGGTGGCACGAAGCCTAATGCGGTCACTGGACTGCTGTCAAGTGCTGGCTCTGCCGGAGACCCCATGGCCAGGGCCAGAGACCCCATGGCCAGGGCCGACTCACCTAAAGCAGTTGGATGGCAGGTTTTCTGGCACCCCCATGGCTGCAGTCATTCAGCATTTCCAACTCACTGTTCCATTTCAATGTGTTAGAAATGCCAATGGTCCTAAAGAAAGGACTTGAGCTAGAAACATTAGTGAAACAGTAATTTATTATACATTCCTGCAAGAGCGTGTGACCTAACTAAGTAGGCACAGCTTTGGTCAGAGTTTGTAGCACTGTGGAAAATGCTGGGAAATGTTGCTTTTGCAAATTGAAAAGGGTTATTGTATTTTCTGTAGAAGAATTTATATATAGAAACTCTTGATTAACTGAACCAAACTAAACTTTATTGGTGTACAGAGCTGTAACAACAATAGAAACCAGCCACCACCAAAACCAAAACCAAAACCAAAATAGCAACAGCTCCTAACAGTGCATAGAATTCTATCAGACGGCATCTGCAACCCTGCGAGGAGAAGCATGGGGCCTCTGCCTAGAAGGAAAGTGTTATAAATTGAGACTACAATGGATCATAATCCAATTAGAATTTTATTAATTATAGCAAGTAGAATATGAGCAAAGACAGTGCTGGACGGCAGGAGAGTCTGCGCTCCGCCAACTGCCGTGCTGATCAGTTCAAACAGTCCCTTTTTATATATTTTTTACTTCCGTGTTCATGAAGTAGTGGAGGTACTCTGCGCATGCTTCAGTTGTTGTTAGGGGGTCGTTTTCTGCCTCTTGGTGGTCTTTGAGGCCGGAGTAAGAAGTCTTCCTCCTTTGTCCTATCTGTGGTTCCTGGACATCTGGCGGTTATCTTGCACAAGCGGTATCTGGTTTAGTTTGTGTAAGCAATTGTGGTTATCTTATCCTGGACAAGCGGTGTCTGGTAGCTTGCATAAGCAATTGCACATTTTTGGTAGCTGCTGGCATAAGTGATTTCATATTAAGCTTAGCATAAGCCTTAATAAAAAATACTCTGGTCCATAGTTCCTCACAGTTATTTTTACAAAATAAGATGTGGTGACCGATTTCGAAATGTGTCAGCAGATGTTGTGACGGGTTTCGAGATATAAGTCAGCAACCTCCCTGATATTAGAACTAATATTAGAAGCTAAGTGGTTTCCTGTCATTCATACCTTGTTTCAATGAACAAAATATTAACCCATTCACCACAGTATCATTACTTGGTTGAAATACTGATTGCGGGAAAAGACTTAGACGTTGAAAGTTTGATTGATGAGTGAACTGCATTTGAGAAGCAAGGGGTTCCAGGGAAAATTCCAAGGAAGCCAGTGTGAAAATATTTGGATGTTCAAAAGTTGCATGAATTGTTTCATCAGTCTGCTAAGGTGCTTTAGCTACAATACCACTTCTTTGTTTACTGAGGCTAAAGGGGTTGCACAGTCACCTGGACTGTCAGCAATTCCCCAGCGGCCTTGCCCCTGGCCTGAAACCTTGTGGCACAGGCACACGGGAGGTTTTGGACGGCACAAACGCGGGAATCTGGTAACCGTGTCCAATGCCATGTACCCCGTGAAATCAAAATGGACAACAGCCCAGGATATACAGCACAAACAATACAAACCTCTTTCCAATTGTGGGACATTACCTATGTTACAGGGACACCACATTGGCCTGCAGGTCAGGCCATGGTGGAACGTATGAATCAAACTCTCAAGTGTTTTTGCTTCACAAACAAAAAGGGGGAGAGAAGGACATCTCTCCAGCTGATCAATTAAACAAAGCTCTGTATGTTTTGAGTTGTTTATGTCTGCCACAGAACAGCTTGGTACCTCCAATGTGAAATATGCAGGAGGTTTAAAAGGAGGTTTAAAAAAAAAAAAAGAAAAGATGAAAAGAAAAAAAGTCAATGTCAAGTGTTAGTAAAAAATTAAATTACAGGTAGTAATTTGGGGAAAGGAGATCTGGCTGTGTCATTACAGATGCCATGGATCCAGAAAAAAGCAAGCCTGTGTGAACCAGGCGGAGATCCTGTGACACGCGGAAAACACACTTTACAACTTAGAAAGTTATAAAGAAGGTATGTTTAATCGCCGGCGGACGCACGGGGGATAGCTCCTCCAAAGACGTGCGTGCCCAGTACAGTAACGCACTCATATTTATACCGCAAATTGTTACAAAATTCATAAGGTCGCCCAACCCGCCTATACATATGCATGGCCTGTCCCGCTTCGTATTAAAATGAGCATTTCCATAGTCTCCTCCTAGTGGCGCAGGCACAGTGTCTTTTGAGGGTGGTCGTCGGGGGGTCCCAAGATGAAGGCTCAAAGTCTTCCTCAGAAATAAACTTTTCACCTTTCTTCTTGACGCATGCGTACTAGGCAAGCTGGGCTTTTATCTAAGCAGGGGGTAACACCAGGCGCCCGTTATCTAAGCAGGGGGTAACACCAGTCCTTGGGAGTTTCCCGTTATCTAAGCAGGCCATCCATGGAATAAAGGGTGTGACATTCTTACTGGCCAGACCCTCAACCATTTAATTCTATAACAAACATTCCTATAACCTTCCTATAACCTAACATTCCCATATATAACATAACATTCCTATAACATTCCCCGTTTCAATTCCCCCCTTTTCTACAAAGTTAGTAAATTCTTTTACTACATATCCCTCCAATGTCATGAGACTTTAGTTGATATGCGCTCAATGTCATAAAGTATGCAATTGGTTACATGGTGCCACGATTCATTCATTCCCTTGTAGATTGCCCTTTTTCTAAAAGCTCTTTTGTATAATGCATTGGAGACATTGTATGCTGGTCTCAACCACAATACAAAATCCAATAATGATGATAATTATCATAATGAGGTGTCTTACCCATATCCATGGTACTGATATCCAAGATGTCAGTTATCCCCAAACCTCAGCAAACCTCCAAGAAGTATCATCTTTATTTATTCCTATTCCAACTTACAGATAATACTTCATATCCTGCTGATTGGGGTTTGGTAAAAGCACATTGCAAGAGCACTGACTCCCCTTCGGCAACTTCATATTGTTTATGTGGGGCCCATACTTCGAATCCGGCAGCAATGTATACCAGGTACATACTTACAAACACAGTCACATGAGTTATCATCGTTGGAGTTGCCTCTGTAGTCGGATCTTCAAGGGTCCAGCAGGCTCACTTCTCCACCTTCCTGGGGCCTTCTTTCTGTTAATACCAATAGATATCTGTACCCCCCTTTTCTTGGAAGTTCCGAGAAATCAATTTGCCAATGTTGTCCCGGCCCCTTTCCTCGTCCAGTTTGACCCATTCTCAATTTTGGTGTTTGATTCAGTACGTCACTTGCAGGTTATTGTTGGATACAATGGGGAATTCACTATTGCAGTTTGGAAGTATGACCACACTGATTACAATCACAAAAGATCCACAAAATACTCTTATTACAATCACTGTGGCTTCCCTAAAACATAGGATCACAGCTCTCAAGCACACAAAATATTACCCATACATTAGTCACTCAGAACGACACACTTAAAACCTTAAAACATATCAAATAGTCACTTATCCCGTCTCTCAGGTAAGGGTTCCCAATACGTTATCTCAGCCAGCCGCCCGGCTAAGGGGGAAGGGTCTCCTCCTAAGGTTGGAGGAACGGCTCCCAATACGAGCTCGAATGCCAGGGCTTTCATTTGGTTCATTTTGCTGATGTGTGACAGGATGCAGGGCTGGGCCTGACACCTCCGGCCCTGTCTCTTGCATATTCCCATTGTCTTGGCCCATCGAAACCAAATGCGGACCCTTAGGGCTTGTCAAACAGTTTGAGTAGTGGTTTGACTGGGACTCAGGACGTATGTCTGTGGAAGGAAGCCAAGGCTTAGCAAGGTTCCATGCAGGTTTTTCAGGTTCTGTGAAGTGCTGGCTTCAGTCTGTTTACACACAACTCAAGTCGGAGCCATCTACACAGCTCCCCATGAGGTGTCTCTGCAGATAAAGAGCTTAAAAGCAGCCCAAGACTGAGTTGTGTATTACAACTCCCCGTAGGCCGCATGCTCTGCCTAGGCACTATTGAAACCTGTGTGTGTAGCTCAGCCTTACATTCCACACCGTGATCTGAGTCACAATTCAACCACTTATATATTACTATTGGCAGATGCATGGGTTTCATCTGCATACTTTAGCAGAGCTACATATTCCTTGGTTTTTAAGTGAACCCTTATGTGAGAGATGGATTTTACCATGATTCTTTTGATACAACTGATAGCAATACTTACTATAATAATGCAAATTATAATAACAATTAAGGTCTGCAGCAGGTTAGTAACCCACTCTGAAAATACCCATCCTATTCTACCAAAAATATTTCCCAACCAAGTGTCCTCTATTTGTTCTTGCAGCTCATGCGTGACTTCAGCTATCTTCTTCCGTGACACCCGGTATCCCTGTAGCCCTAAAAAGTTCAGTAAGCTTACAGTCCAAGAAATGCATACCTCCTTTGTTTTGGTAGCGATTAGGATGTCATCCGCATATTGTAGTATTTGACCTTCTCCTGCATTTTGGTGGTATCACAGATTCTAAGGCCTTGCTGATCGGCCGTTCCGATAAATTTATCAGTGTGCGAATAATCTCTGTGGATTGCCCATCTAGGGCCGCCTGCGGTATCCCTAATGCTAGCGGTATCCCTAATGCTAGCGCCTTTTTTTCACAGCTCATTGCGCTGAGATTTGAAATGGAGATTGGTTTGTCGAGGAGGGTGGGGATTATTTCTCTCGAAAAACCGTGCTTGGCGGACCCGGCGCTGCAAATTTGGACCCTCTTCTAACCAGCCTATCTCTCTGCCATAAATCACCATTTCTTGTAATAGCTCCCCCCACGTTAAAACAGGCTGTAGCTGGTTTGGGTTGTGAGCATTACAGTCAATTGTCTGTGCAATCTTTTCCTTTAGGGTTTGCATATAGATTTTCAAGGCATGCGGGAGACCCCTAATCAATGGTTTAAGGCGGGTGGGGTCAATTGGAGCAGCAAGGGGAACACCCTGTCTCCCACGCTCATACATGGCTTGTATACACACAGCCTTTTGGCACTGATTCAGCCAGCCCAGATGATTTAAAGGAGCTAGCAGTTGTTCACCCAATCCTGTCCCTGGTGTAAGGGACGAGATCAGTGCATCTCAAGATTGTCTTATCTATCCCCTGGGCCAGGGAAGAGACATCATTAGATATTGACTGCCTTAGGGGCGGCCATCCTATAATTAGGTACAAACTTCACAGGGGCAATACATCCTGAGAGGGCCACACCTTAGTATCCAAATTTCCCCTATTCACTCTCAGGAGGTCACACTGTAGCTACACAGTTATGTTACAAACTTCACAGGGGCAATACATCCTGAGAGGGCCACACCTTAGTATCCAAATTTCCCCTATTCACTCTCAGGAGGTCACACTGTAGTTACACAGTTACGTTACAAACTTCACAGTCAGACCACTTCTCATTCATTCATTCATTCATTCACTCAGGTCACTCACACAATAAACAGTTACACTCAGTTATAGCAAAAGGACGCACGTGCAATAGAACAAGACAAAACAGTACACAGATGACTCGAGTCAACCAGTTACCAGGTACTAGACGCATGGGCCATAAGTCACAGTTCAGTGACCCCCCCACTACTCTAGCACTTCCAGGTCCAGGACAAGGGGACTCCGTCGTGCGCGAGACGTCTCTCCGCGACTTATAGACCGCCCCGATCGCGATCACACTCAGTTAATACAGGTGCACGATACGGGTGCATGATACGGGTGCACGATACGGGTGCACGATACGGGTGCACGATCCCAGAAATATTATTTCACATACCTTGTCCGCAAAGAAGATGGTCCTTGTCTACCCCTGTAGTGACCAGCTGAGAGCGGAGTCCCTCCGAAAAAAGTGTCTCGGGCTGCAGCTAGGGCGTCCGCGCCTCAGGCGGTCCTGCAGCCAGGCAGAGGAGGTCCCATCTGGGTCGCCAAAACTGACACGCGGAAAACACACTTTACAACTTAGAAAGTTATAAAGAAGGTATGTTTAATCGCCGGCGGACGCACGGGGGATAGCTCCTCCAAAGACGTGCGTGCCCAGTACAGTAACGCACTCATATTTATACAGCAAATTGTTACAAAATTCATAAGGTCGCCCCACCCGCCTATACATATGCATGGCCTGTCCCGCTTCGTATTAAAATGAGCATTTCCATAGTCTCCTCCTAGTGGCGCAGGCGCAGTGTCCTTTGAGGGTGGTCGTCGGGGGTCCCAAGATGAAGGCTCAAAGTCTTCCTCAGAAATAAACTTTTCACCTTTCTCCTTGACGCATGCGTACTAGGCAAGCTGGGCTCTTATCTGAGCAAGGGGTAACACCAGGCACCACCAGTCCTCGGGAGCTTCCCGTTATCTAGTCCATATCTCTCTGGTCGTTTACATATCTTAAGCAGGCCATCCATGGAATAAAGAGTGTGACACTCCTACTGGCCAGACCCTCAACCATTTAATCCTATAGCAAACATCCCTATGACATTTCTACTTGCCAGACCCTCAACCATTTACTCCTATAACAAACATTCCTATAACCTTCCTATAACAAACAAACATTCCTTTTCCAGTACTTTCTGTGGGGAGGTGGTGAGGGAAAACTGCGCATGCGCGTTTCCGAAAGCACACGGGTAGCTGAACACGCAGCTGAGCAGCAGAGCCGTACAAAATGGCCGGCGTTAGAGAAGACGAGACCCCAATTCCCCCGCCTGAATCGCAGGATTCGTATGCAACTCCACGAGTGGTAAATGTTCCTTTCTACAGCACTATAGCCAGGCAGTAGGGACAATGTCCTTGCTATGGCTCTAGTGGTATATTGTTCCCCTGCCATTAGACTTTCAGGTTGTCGCCTTCCGAACGAGTGCGGCTTTACCCACCGGAGCAACCGGACAGGTGGGTGTTACTGAGACTAAAAGGTCTCTTCAAGCTCAGATAACTTAGAAAGAATCAAGATTTTCCTTTTCTGTTAATTGTTTTAATTCTAGGCAGATGACCCAGGCTTCTCATGAAAATGATCTGGAGATGTGGGAGCGACGCTTTAAAATTGAATGTTATATATTGTCAGGACTTATTATTATTTTGATTCTTTTTCTTGTTTCGGCTGGTTTCTATTGTTGTTATAGTTGTGCACAGCAATAAAGTTTAGTTTTTGTTCAGTTATGTGCACCAATAAAGTTTAGCTTTGTTCAGTTAATCAAGAGTTTCCATCTGTGTCTCTATTAGACCTCAGGGGGAGAAAGTTGCTACACCACGTGACTAATAAGTTTATAGCAAGCATAGAAGGGATAGGGTTATATGATCCTAACAGTTACTTGTTTTGTGGGTTTTAGAAACCTGATATTTTATTCTGTCACGGTAACCACTTGCATGCGGTTCACCACGTGTTGGATCCATAGGATCAGACACGGTAGAAATACTGAATTTGCCATATACTCTCTCGAGATTGTTGATTCAGGAGGTCTGTAGCATTGGCAGTTTTGTTGGAAATTATTTCCAAAACTGCTTGCAAGCGAATTATGCAGTTCAGGTTGTAAATTGGTTCCCATGCCCCTGTTATCAATTCATTAGGCTTCCACGTGGCCAGCCTGTAATGCTTTGCTCTTTTGGGAGGCCACTCATTTTTCCCCCTAATTTTGTGTTCCACCTATTTCAATCTCGACAGATCTTTTACAACTGCCTTGTAACTCCAGCTGCTGAGTTGAGGCTTGTATTTCCTCTAATACCAGTTCCTGTTATTTTCCATTTTCTTTGCTAAGTAACCAGCCTTGCTCTCAGTTAGCTAATTCGTGAACGCTGCAAACCGACCCATCAGACAAGCGACATTGCAAGATGCGAGTTGCTACATTCCATTGGCTTCCCTCTACCCCCATAAATGAGGGCAGGGATAAACACAGCTGATAAGGCAGGCATCCTCACTGTGACTTCTTTCTTCTCCCTGGAAAGAAAATAAACAAATTCGCTTCTCGGTGAGAAGAGGAAAAAACAGCAAGGGGGGAAAAGGGGAAAGTGAGCCCTTAATGTTAAAGGCAGCAACAAGGCAATTTCTTGTAAAACTATGCAGATAGCATCTTCTTTTCTAAGTGTGGAGATAAACTGTAGTGTCTACCAAAAATGTTACAGGTATTAACTTAGGTTCTACAAAACAAGTAATCAGTAAATCACCTCAGTGGTTTTTCAGTGAGTTTTCTGATATATATATACACCCTTTGCCCCCCACTCACTCACAAGGGGACGAAGGAGCTAGCCTCCCGGCAGCTTGGGGGACACGGTTAAATGCAATAAAAGAGCACTAGGAACAGGATTTTCGACCTTGATTTGTGGATTTTTGGGTTGTCTTAGTACTAACTTTACCAATTTATCTGTCGGCACCCCATCATGAGTTCTCAGGGAATGCCTTTTTGCCATCCCATTGCTTCCGTAATTATTTCCCTTTTTCTTCTCTTTCTGATAACAAAATTCCATCTCCTACTGACAGGGACACTCTCAACACATAGTCTGACTCCTGTCCACACAAACAGCTTAAATTTGCCACTTGCTTTGTCTGTCTCCAGCTGCTCTCCTTGTGGAGACACAGAACCACCGATCAGCACTCACACTCGCTTCACAGTCAGACTGCATCTCAGTCAAACACTTAAATCATTCAAACAACACACGGTACCAGGTACAAGGATTTCTTGCATGTGCAAAGCACGACAATGGGTATGAAAAGGTTTTTCTCTCTCTCTCACAGATACGCTGCAGCTCAGTCACTCACCACTCACACCAGAGTCAACTCGTTTCACTCACACAAAGAGTTCATCACATTTAAATCGATTTCCAAAACTCAGTCCCTTTTGGCAATATCTGAAGTCGATACCAATAAATCAATGTCACCAGGAAAGGACTCCCTGTTGGGGAATGGAACCCCGGTCTCCTGCGTGACAGGCAGGAGTTCTCTCTCTTAGCAGCAACTGTTGGTTCACTTCTACCGACTGCCATAGGGGCAGCCATCCTATACAACTCAAAGGGGCAATACATCCTGAGAGGGTCCAACTTAAGCATCAAAGTTCCCCTATTCACTCTCAGGACCTCACACCTTTCTGTTCTCCGAGAATCCTGCCGACTACACTATTAAAATGTCACGATCCACACCCAGATCAGCGGCTTTGGCAGAGGTTAAACCCCCTCGCATTCCAACCGACCTCAGGTTGCTCTGGGGGGCTGGGGGCGGCTGGGCTTAACCCCTGAGTGATGTCCAATGAGGTGCTTTATCGTGAGGAGGTCTCCACAATTCTCGGGAACAGAATTAAGACTCAAAACTGAGTCAAGGTTTAAGTTACTTTATTCAGCCTGCAACACCCGCACACTAACAATGATACTTACTCATTAGGTGACCTCATACCCCTGTACATATTCCTAACTCGTCCCGCTTCATATTAAAATGTGCCCCAAGAAGTGATTTCCATCAACTCCTCCCCATTGTGCCTGCGCACTGCTGTTTGGGGGTGGTCGTTGAGGGTCGTGGGGATGAAGTCGGATGGCTCCTCTTCCTCACCGCAAGTAACCTTCTGTCTTGCGCAGACTCAGTTACCCCTTGACTCTGATCCCAACTACAAGTTGGATTTAGCAGGTTTTGTGTACCTTGAAGGACAAGGGGAGCTTGAACTAGTTAAAGTGAGATGCTTTGCCTGCATTTGTGACCAATTAGAGACAAGCAAGGAATTCATGAACAGATAAGGAGGAGGGGGGTACTGGAACTCATTAAAGAAGTCATTTTATTTCCACAGAGCACATAGTCCTTGAGTGTGCAATTTACTTAAGACATGGTGTTAGACCCAAACTTACATCCCTTTTGATGTTTCTTCTTTATCAGTGAGGCAGAGTCCTTCAAGCCAGGCATTGTTCATGGGAGGTCACTGCTAGGGCACTTCAAGCCATCCTGGTAGCAAGTCTTCCTTAACCCTTTACAAGCATCTTAATGTAATATTTCAGCAATGATGAGACATAAGTCCTCTGGTACAGGCATTCGTTGAGGGACATGGTATGTCACACCACCCCGTGGCTCAACATTGCCATCTTATTGATGGTACCTACTCCGTGATGGATAGAGGATGGAGATAAAGTAAGGAGGAAGGAAAAGTAAAATGTGTGCACAACAGCTCAACAGCGACAATCAAAACATTCAAACAATAAACAGTTTTCCAATTGCATTTGCAATAGTCAGTAAGAACTGTGAACATTCGACAGACATTAATTAACAATTTGAATTTGTCCCATTGCAAAAATCCCAATCACGTCCTATTGCTGCCCCTTGTAGCTCAGGGGCTGTGGGAAAACCAACCAATGATACTTTACACGAACTTTTACGAGGCGTATCGCCCTCTCGATCTTTGGGCTCAGCAGGCTCGTCACCGTCTGGGGGCTGCAAAGTTTGTGTGGCCGCCCCGATTCCCAATTGTGGGGTGACCCACAAACATTCTTTCACCACCCTCCAAGTGTCCTGCTCTTGGGTCACCTTCCGGAGGGCCTGCACGCCTCTCCCCCACGATTTCAGAGTTTTCCCACTACCTGAGGACATAGTTTCTGCCGCAGCTGAGAGACGGGACACCGCTTCATGTAAGCAAAGTGATGGGTTGATGATGGCCAACGGCTTTCTTTTATCCTATCCTTAATGCATATTATAACTGTTACTCATGCCTATTAGAATTGTCACCACTTGATTGGTTCTTGGTTAAAGGTTACATCCCTCACCTTGCAATCTGGGTGTGATAGATGAGCCTTTGGTTCAGTAAACCACATGTACCTTGAAACAGGTTGTAACGTTCTGATTTTGTAAGAATGATTGTGTAACGTACATTGTGAGTCGCTAACGAGACATGGAATTGAGTTATAGGTCACTTAGAAGTGGAAACCACAGAAATTAAGTAGCCAATGGATGAGCTTGCTGTTAAAGATGAGCAAATATGGGAGAGGGGCCAACTAAGGGACAAGTGAACGTTTGCTGATTCCTCCGATAATAGTTGAAATAGTACGAGGTTTGGATGAATGATCATCAACGAAATGCTTTAGAAGCTTTTCTGCTTGCCTAGACTCGATCAAAATAAACTGCAGGAGGAGGGAATGATTCTTTTTATGCTTGTACGAGTTAAAACAAAGGTAAAGTATTTTGAAGTTAATATTAAGCTTATTTTGTATTATGCTTTGCTTATGGAATGGAACGAGCGATCAGAGGAAGAGAAAGAAGACGAAGCGGATTTGGAAAACATCCTATAAAAAGAGTCTGTGACCACACTAGTGTGAAAGGAAACCATGTGCGAAATACATCTGACACCAGGGTCATCGATAAGGAGGAATGAAAAAGTCTGTTTAATGATTGGACAAGAAGACGAAGAAAAACGAATATATGAACTTTGCTTGGCTAATCACAAAAATGAATGAATAACTGGAAAATAGATTGCTTTGTTTATTAAAGAGTATAAATCCTTGTATCCTACCTCTCCACAGCGCGGAGTGGTGAGACTCAGGTCTCCTCCCGCCCAGCGCTGTGTCTTTCTCTCTGAATAAACTGCTGCTAAGCACACTCCCCGCGTGAGCGTCTCGCTTGTCGGTAACCCTGGGAACAGCGTTTCTTTCCCTTTCTCAGGAACAGCAGATCCTTGAAACAAACCTCTTGCTTCTCCTTCTTGTCCCTGTGTAACATTCGCTCTCAAAAACACCGACCTTCCTCTCCATCGTTTGCGTCGGGATGGGGCAACGCCTACTCCTACTAGTAAGTTACACAGGAGACTGCTCGAACAATGGCTCCATAGAGCCATGGCCTGGCATCTCACGGAGCCACTCCTCCACACCCCCCTCTCCCTCTCTCTGCAGCCGGCTGCCCCCGGCTCGGCACGGCCCGACCCGCCCTCCCGGCCCCTCCCGCCGGACCCTCCTCCCAAGGTAAAGCCCGGGCTGGGGGGCTGGGGGGGGGGGCGGTCCTGGCTGCCCCGGCCCAGCTGCTGCTGCATGGCTGGCTCTGCATGCGGGGGGGTCCGGGCTGCAGCCCCTGGGGGCACCCCCCCACCCCCACTCCTCCTCCTCTTCCTCCTCCTCCTCCTCCTCCTCCCCCTCCGTGCCCGGAGCTGCCTCAGTGTCCCCGCTCTGTCCGCCCCAGGCCCCCCCTTCGGACAGGCCGCCCCCCCCCACACGCCCGCTGCCCGCAGACCCCGCGGCACCCGGCGCTCAGGTAACGGCGGCACCGGCGGCGCCGGCGTGTGGGGCAGGACGGCGTCTGCCCGGGCTGGGCCCCCCCGGGCAAGGGATGGGGGTTAGGGGACCCCCCCCCCCCTCCCCCCCATTGGAGCTCTGACCCCCCCGCTTTCCACACAGCCCCCAGGGCCCAGCAAGCCGCCCCCGCCCCAGCGCCCGCTGCCTTCAGGGCCCCCTGTGCCTTCGCTGCCCCCCAGCGAGACCCCCCCGGATCACCCCTATGTCACGGTGATTCCCTCCAGGTGAGGGGGGGGACACAGGCACGGCTGGGATGGGGGGGGGGCAGAGGAGGGATGGGGGGGCAGACACGAGATATGGGGGGGAAGGAGGAGCAGAGGGGTCTCTGCGGGGGAGACAGGAGGGATGGGGGCAGAAGGGGTTGGGGGGGACTATGGGGGGGGCAGAAGGGGTTGGGGGGGCTATGGGGGGACAGACAGGAGGGATGTGGGGCTGAAGGGGTTGGGGGGGGGCTATGGGGGGGCAGAAGGGGTTGGGGGGGACTATGGGGGGGGCAGAAGGGGTTGGGGGGGCTATGGGGGGACAGACAGGAGGGATGTGGGGCTGAAGGGGTTGGGGGGGGCTATGGGGGGGCAGAAGGGGTTGGGGGGGCTATGGGGGGGGCAGAAGGGGTTGTGGGGGGGCTGTGAGGGGGCAGGCAGGAGGGATGTGGGGCTGAAGGGGTTGGGGGGGCTATGGGGGGGCAGAAGGGGTTGGGGGGGCTATGGGGGGGGCAGAAGGGGTTGTGGGGGCTATGGGGGGACAGACAGGAGGGATGTGGGGCTGAAGGGGTTGGGGGGGGACTATGGGGGGGGCAGAAGGGGTTGGGGGGGCTATGGGGGGACAGACAGGAGGGATGTGGGGCTGAAGGGGTTGGGGGGGGCTATGGGGGGGCAGAAGGGGTTGGGGGGGACTATGGGGGGGGCAGAAGGGGTTGGGGGGGCTATGGGGGGACAGACAGGAGGGATGTGGGGCTGAAGGGGTTGGGGGGGGCTATGGGGGGGCAGAAGGGGTTGGGGGGGCTATGGGGGGGGCAGAAGGGGTTGTGGGGGGGCTGTGAGGGGGCAGGCAGGAGGGATGTGGGGCTGAAGGGGTTGGGGGGGCTATGGGGGGGCAGAAGGGGTTGGGGGGGCTATGGGGGGGGCAGAAGGGGTTGTGGGGGCTATGGGGGGACAGACAGGAGGGATGTGGGGCTGAAGGGGTTGTGGGGGCTATGGGGGGGGCAGAAGGGGTTGGGGGGGCTATGGGGGGACAGACAGGAGGGATGTGGGGCTGAAGGGGTTGGGGGGGGCTATGGGGGGGCAGAAGGGGTTGTGGGGTGCTCGGGGGGGCAGGCAGGAGGGATGGGGGGCTGGGGGGTCGGACAGGGAGGCGGGAGGGATGGGGGCAGAGGGCTGCAGCGAGGGGGGGCGGGGCGGGAGAGCCGGGCTGCGCCCCATGGCCCCCCCTTCTCCCTCCTCTCTCCCCCTCCCCTTCTCTCCCCACGCCCGCGCCCCCCCCGCCTGAGGCCTGAGCGCGGCCCGGGACCGTCGCAGCGCCGGACTCCGGGGGGTGGGGAGGGAAGGGCCGCGCCGGGGGGTAACGGGGAGGAGTTGGGGGGGGGGGAACCACCACACAGGGGCCGGGACTACATCTCCCAGCAGCCCCCGCGGCGCCCACCGGAAGTACCGCCCTGGGCGCAGCAACCCCAGGTAGCCCTCCCCGCCCCCTTGGTGAGCCCCCCGGGCCCCGCCGAGGCAGCCCCCCCCCCCTCTCCCCCCTATCCGGGGGGCCCCGCGCTACCGGGAGGGTCGGGAAGGCGGGAGGTTGAGGGGAGGAGGGGTTGGTGCCCCCCCCGGGGGGAGCAGCGGGTTACCGGGTGCCCCCCAGGTGAGACCGAGGTGGGGTGGTACCCCCCCCCCCCCCTCCGGGATGCGGTGTCGCTCGGTGATGCCCGGTGGGTTGGTACCGGGGCTGGTACCCAACCAACATCACCGAGCGACACCGCATCCCGGGGGGGGGGGTACCGAGCCACCGAGCGCTTCTGGGCGTTACCGAGCCGGTGGGTACCCCCGGGGCGGTACCGAGCCCGTAGCAGCACCGGGCATCCCCCCGTGAGCCCGAGCCCCGGGGCGGCACCGGGCGGCACCGGCAGGTGAAGCACCCGGGGGTTGGGGGGGGCACCCAGGCCGGTGGGTGTTTTGGGTGGGGTGTGGGGGGGGGTTCGAGTCCCTGGTACCAACCTGCACCTGGCCCCGGTACCGGCGGTGTGGGGCCGGTGGCACCCGGCACAGCACCGAGCCTGGGGTCAGGTGGGGCTGCTGCGGGGGGGGGGTGGTACCGGGCACCGCAGCCCCCCAAACTGCCCCCCCGCCCGGATTGGGGGGGCTGCCCACGGGCTGTGCCGTGGTGTCCGGGCTGGGGTCCAGCCCCATCCCTCCTCCTGCCCTCTCCTCTTCAGGCACTCCCGAGCTCCGGGCTGGGTGGGACCAGGGGGGTGGGTTTGGGGGTGGGAGTGAGGGGGCTGCACCCCCCCACACACAGAAGGGGTCTCATCACCCCACCAAACCCGGCTGGGGTGGGCAGGTGCTCCCCGGGCAGCGACGCTGGGGTGGGGTGACAGGGATGGGAGCTGTGGGAACCCACCACCCATGGGTGCCCTGGGGATGGGGAGGTGTGGGGGGGGTGTGGGGGGGGCTTTTGGCCCTTCACGGGGTCAGGGCAGCGCCCCAGCCCCCCGGCAGCTCTTGGCCGTGCCCGGGCCCGGCCCGGCCGGCGTGGGGATGCTGTGAGTCAGCAGGGAGCCTGCGCCCCGTCCTGGCCGCTGAGAGCCCCCGGCTTTGGGGGGTGGGGGTGGGGGGGGGCAAGGGGGGGACCCCCAAACCTCCCAGCACCGCCAGCCTGGGGAGCGACGCTGCGGCCTCCGCCCAGGCCGCCGGAACCGGCGCTGGTGTCAGCGCTGCCGGTGCCCGTGCTGGGGGCACGAGGGGGCTGCAGCCAGTGTTGGGGTGTCCCCCCGCCCCAGCCCGTGGGACGGGGTGACCCTGCGGGCCCCGCAGCAGCTGGGTGAGGCGGGGGGGGTGCAGCAGTGCCGAGGACGGGCCCGGCTGGGAGAGGCGGGCGCAGGCCGCAGCCTGGGCAGGGGGCTGGGGGGCTGCTGCTCCGTCCCCCCCCGCCCCCCCGGGCAGGCAGGGCCCAGGCGTGTGCACACACATGTGCACGGGAGCACACGCGTGTGGGTGCCCGTGGCAGCGGCTGCTCCACCCCGGCCTGGCTGGCTGCTCTGTTTGCACAGGCGGGAGTGAGCTCACGCCATGGCAGCGCCCGGACCGGGGCTGGGGCCCCCCCCCTGCTCACCCACCCCCCCCTACCCGGCTGGGCCCCCTCCCCTGCTCACCCACCCCCCACTACCCGGCTGGGCCCCCTCCCCTGCTCACCACCCCACCCTCGGAGCCCCCGTGCCCCCCACGCCAGCCAGCGCAGGGGTGTCACAGGGGGCAGCCCCCAGTCAGGTTGGGGGTGATGGCCATGAGGTGGGTGCCTGGGGCAGGGGGCTTCGTCGCCTTCCCCCCCCTCCAACCCCCCAGCCAAACCCATTCAGCTCCAGCAACCACAGCTGGTTCCAACTCAACCCCCCCCATCCACCTGCTCCATGGGACAGGGGCGCAGTGGGGCATCCCACCCCATGGCCCACAGGACCCCCCCCCCAGTGGACATCCCACCCCATAGCCCACAGGCCCCCTCCCCCAACAGGGCATCCCACCCCATGGTTCACAGGACCCCCCCCCCCAGCAGGGCATCCCACCCCATGGCCCACAGGACCCCCCCCCCAGCAGGGCATCCCACCCCATGGCCCACAGGACCCCCCCCCCCCAGCAGGGCATCCCACCCCATGGCCCACAGGCCCCCTCCCCCAGCAGGGCATCCCACCCCATGGTTCACAGGACCCCCCCCCCCAGCAGGGCATCCCACCCCATGGCCCACAGGACCCCCCCCCCAGCAGGGCATCCCACCCCATGGCCCACAGGACCCCCCCAGTGGGGCATCCCACCCCATGGCCCACAGGCCCCCCCCCCCCCAGCAGGGCATCCCACCCCATGGCCCACAGCACCCCCCCTGTGGGGCATCCCACCCCATGGCCCACAGGACCCCCCAGCAGGGCATCCCACCCCATAGCCCACAGGCCCCCCCCCCAGCAGGGCATCCCACCCCATGGCCCACAGGACCCCCCCCGTGGGGCATCCCACCCCATGGCCCACAGGACCCCCCAGCGGGGCATCCCACCCCATGGCCCACAGGACCCCCCCAGTGGGGCATCCCACCCCATGGCCCACAGGACCCCCCCTGTGGGGCATCCTACCCCATGGCCCACAGGACCCCCCAGCAGGGCATCCCACCCCATGGCCCACAGGACCCCCCCCCCCAGTGGGACATCCCACCCCATGGCCCACAGGACCCCCCCCCCCCCCAGTGGGGCATCCCACCCCATGGCCCACAGGACCCCCCCCCCAGTGGGGCATCCCACCCCATGGCCCACAGGACCCCCCCCCCCAATGGGGCATCCCACCCCATGGCCCACAGGACCCCCCCCCCCCCAATGGGGCATCCCACCCCATAGCCCACAGGCCCCCCCCCCAGCAGGGCATCCCACCCCATGGTTCACAGGACCTCCCCCCCCAGTGGGGCATCCCACCCCATGGCCCACAGGACCCCCCCCCCCAGCAGGGCATCCCACCCCATGGCCCACAGGACCCGCCCTGTGGGGCATCCCACCCCATGGCCCACAGGACCCCCCCTGTGGGGCATCCCACCCCATGGCCCACAGGACCCCCCAGCAGGGCATCCCACCCCATGGCCCACAGGACCCCCCCTGTGGGGCATCCCACCCCATGGCCCACAGGACCCCCCCAGTGGGGCATCCCACCCCATGGCCCACAGGACCCGCCGTCTCTCCCCCTCCATCAGGTTCCTACGGGACGACTACACCATCCAGGTGGCCATCAATGACTACCTGGACATCTACTGCCCGCACTACGAGGGGGCCGCGCCCGGCGGGCGGGCAGAGACCTTCACGCTCTTCATGGTGGATCTGGAGGGTCACCGCGGCTGCAACAAGACCCCCGGCGCCTTCAAGCGCTGGGAGTGCAACCGGCCCCGGGCGCCCTTCGGCCCCGTCCGCTTTCCGGAGAAGATCCAGCGCTTCACCCCCTTTCCTCTGGGCGTCGAGTTCCAGCCTGGGGAGACCTATTACTACATCTGTGAGATGGGGGGGGGGGGGGGGGCGGGCAAAGGGGGTGGTCCTGAGGGATGGGGTTACCTGGGGATGGGTCTCAGCGGGGTTGGGTTGTGTCCTGAAAAAGGAGGGGGAGGGGTCTTTGAGGGAGGAGGTGGGCGGTGGGGGTGTGCACAGGGAGGGGGTGTATGTGGGGAGGGGGGTGTCCGGTTGCACATGGAGGGGGGGTGATGGAGGGGGGGTGGGTCGGGGGTCTGCGTGGCCCGGGGTGCGGCCGCTGTTGGCCGGGAGGGGGAGCCCCAGGCCCGGTTCTGGCCCGTGGCGGTGGGGGGGGGGTCCCGTCTCGGGCTGGAGCTCTGGGGGGGACACCCCCCCCCCCACGCTGATCTGTCCCCACTCCCAGCTGTCCCCAACCCCGGGAGCGCCGGGCGCTGCCTGAAGCTGCGAGTCTCCGTCTGCTGCAGACACACCAGTGAGTCCAGTCCGGGGTGGGGTGGGTGGGGTGGGGTGGTCTGCACCCCCAAAAAGTCTAGGGGTTCCCCCTTCTCCTGAATCTGGGGCAGCCTGGTCCTTGCTGGGGACCCTGGTTTGCTCTGGAGCACTGGGGGGGGGGGGCACAGACCCCCCCATTCCACCCATCCTGACTCGGGTGGGTTTGTTCCAGCGCCGGAGCCGGTGACAGAGGTTCCCAATTCGCAGCCCCACGGGCGTGGGGGGCCAGAGGGTGAGTGTTGGGGTGGGGGTGGGGGGTGAGGGGGGCACTGGGGGGCTGCGAGGTTTGCCCTCACCTCTCACCCTGTCCTGGCAGAGCCGGTGCCCGCCCGGGACAGGGCGGCCCCGCTGCAGCCCCGCGCCCCATGCCTGGTGCTCGCGCTCCTCACCCTGCTCCGGATCTGACCCCGGCATCGCCCACGGAGGGGACACAGGTCCTGCTGCCCCACTGCCCCTTCTGGACTCTTCCTCTGCTGCCTTCAACCCCCGAGCCCATGGGGCAGCCCGGGCCACCCCTCACCCACCGGACCCCCTCCTCAAGGAGCCGAGCTGGGGCCAGGAGCTGCAGGCTGGAAGGTGAGGGGGGGGGATGCAGTGGGCTCCCAGGCAGCGGGTGTCCCTGGGGGCTTCGCCCCCCCTTGCCACAGCATCCCCTGATGGGCCTAGAATGAGACCTTTTGCTTCGTTAAGTGCATTAGTCAGTTAATAAACTAATTAATTAAATTAATCAAAATAAACATGAAAGTTGGCAGCCCTCAATATGCCAATGAGCAGAAAGCTGTGCGTGCTAAACGTGGGTGACTATAGGACTTGAATCTCCACCCAAGTCACGTTGAGCATCACCACCAGGAAAGCGTCTTCAAGATGAGGGTATTGAGGGTATTAAGGGTATTGAGAAAGCGACCACCTGGAGGGGGGAGAGAAGAAACTGAAGACCCCTGAAGAGGCAGTTGCTGGGCTGTGCTGCTTCTCCTCCACCCAAGACACAGTTACGCCGCGCGGTTGCGATTTCACCCCTTTGTTTTTGTGGTGAGAATACCCAGGGTGGTATTTCGCTAACATTTGGTTATAGTCTCAGCATTTTGTTAGAATCATAGCATTGTCATTGGCATTCTAGTCCTATATCAGTAAGTGCATTTATCAACAGCAATCGGGAACTTTTATATCTGTCCCTTTAATAAACTTTCTACTGGTTTCCGCTCTGTGAAGCTGTTTCAGTGAAAGTCCTCTGGGGGCTCTGGCTGGCAAACATTGACTCTGACATGTAGTTTTATATCTAATCCTTCAGACATAAATTGTTGACCAAGTCTGGAACTAAGACTGGACCTAGCTGCACCTTGGCTCCTCTCTCCGGAGGAGTTTGGAAAGCAAGGGGGTCCTTTCTGAACCTTGTGGCTCAGCACGATGGCCTCTGTCGGGCACACATCAGACACATCCTCTTGACGTGAGATGGGAAGGGGTAGCAACGTGTTCTGTGTGTTCAAAACGTGTCCTCTTTTCAAAATGACTTCTGCAAGAGCAGAGAAAGACCCGCCAAGGGCCAACGCTCAAAGCCATCTCATGACTGCAGCATCCTCTTGAACATTTGGCAAGAGTAAGTTAAGAGGTCTGGTAACTTCCCTGGATTTATTGCTTGAGGAGCATGAGCATTGCAAAAGAGATGTCTTTCCCAGGATGGTCCTTTTGTGAATCTACTCGATGCATCTGTCTCCTCCTTGATTTAACCAAGAGTACCAAAAAAATGATTTCAGGCTTGATTTTTAGTGCTTCCTATGCAGATGACATGGCTTATAGTTGATATGGACAGCTGATTTAAAAGGGTTTCCTCCCATTCCAGAACAGATTAGGATTTTTCAGATAGTGGAGAAAAGAGTTCACAATTCAGACCAACACACAGCCTGGCAGCCAGGTTGGCGGGTCTGTATTTGGGACAAAAAGACTCAGACCCTCGTTCTCTCTGACTTGGCCCTGGAAATTAAACTGGCAGTTCGTTTTTCCCCCATGTTGATCTTGTTTGCGATTTTGGGGGGTACAAGAGGGTTCACTCTGGACTCAGCCTCACCTTGTGGTGGTTTGCAATTGCTGTCAGACGACTTATGGTCTTTGAGCTGAGCCATTGTAAAACCACATGTATGTTCTCGGCTTGCAACAAATTTTAGTCATTTCATGATGCTTAAGACAGCTCCAACATCAAGATGACACCCTATTAAAAACAGTACATCAGGCTATGCAAGCATGGCAGCTGAATTGGAGTCTGAGCTATTCCATTGTCTTTATATTCTGCTTCTTCCCTGATATGTACACACACAGACATAGAAACTATTTGCATTTACAGCTTTGCCATTCCATGTGTTTCTTACAGCTACAAGACGTTTTTTAAGAAGACAGCACAGATTTTGGGCTCTTCACAACACTGAACCAGGTATCCCCGGTAACGCCGGGTTTGCCTCCTGGAATCCTCCTGGGTTCATTCCTTCCTGTCCAAACTGAGGATCTTCACAAACCGCATTTTGAAGTATCTCACAGGAAGAGGAAATAGCCGAATCATGACAAAATCGGTTTCCCGGTACCACTGTCTGAGGGGGGGAAGAAGTAGGGGGAAAAATTCCTTTTCTTGGTGCTGCACTGAAGGATTCCAGCAGCAGCCACATCCCAGTGGTGTGGACAAGGGAGAAACCCCAGCAAAGGCACTGGGACATGAGAAGGCATCTTGAACTGTGTCCAACCCTAATTTCTGTTTTCTTGTGTGGAACACCACTCCCTGTCCGCTCTGGCAGATGAGGTTTATCTGATGGGCTCTCTGGATGAGAGATTGGTACCTGTATGATCTCTGGCTTCAGAATGTGCTCAGTAACTACTTCCTCTCTTCCCACCTTCAGCTTCTTGTATTCTTTTCACATCTCAGACTATGGGTACGGAAAGTTCTTCCATCTTTTGACTTTCAAGGATGCGAGGCAACACTGCTTAAAATTCCAGAGGCCTGTCTTTCCTATTCCATGAGCCCCTGGGAAGTCCATAAATGTCAAAGAAATGTTGGATTATTTATGTATTTGTTAGGTCTATGCTGTGTTTCTGAGAAGGCCTTGTGGCATTTGGTCAGTACATCTTTAGAAGACATAACACAGACTAAGAGCACTGTACATAGATCAAAAGAATTTTGATGTTTCCCATATTATGATCAATCTGTCTTGTTCTTGAGACATTATTGTGTAGAAAAAGCACTTTTCATCCTTTCCTTTGCCAAATTACTTTTTCAGCTCTTTGTGCCTGTGTGTGTGTTTTTAAAGGATCCTTAAGCAAGGATGTTTAGTGCAAGAAAGAACGAGGCTGGTCTTAGACTTTGTGGATTTCACACGATGATTTTTCTCTGAGTCAGTTCCAAGGCTTGAGTGCTCTGTTATAACACACACAAAGAGAAGAATCCCATCAGGATGATGCTTAAGTCCTTCAGTAGGATTCAGGTAAAGATTTATGTCTGTATCATGATAGCTACTGTGTCTCTCTAATTGCATCATTGGTGCTCTCTAATGAATTGTACTCCCCACTGATGCTGTTTGACCATTCATACTCTGTCACTCAACTTCTGGCTAGTTTCAGGTAGGGTCAGCACCATCTACCCATGGTGTTTGAATAAGACAGTGCAGACAACAGCTCTCTTTTCAATCTGGGTGTCCCACCCGTGGATATGCCAAGCACTCTCTTGCCATGCCCTGCTGTGATCTCTCTGAAAGCCACACAGTGACCTCTCTGAAGCCACACTGTGATCACACTCTGAAGACACACTGTGATCTCTCTGAAAGCCACACAGTTTCAACAGCCTTTGGATTAGAAATTACCTGTAGAGACTAGAGAACCCAATCTTGGTGTCAGGCAGTACCAGGGGCTCCCCCACCCCTATTCCCCTTGTTTTGACCATGGCCTGTATTTCACAGCTTAGCTGAATTTGCCTTATGGCTCCGTATTCCAATTGAATCGGGAACTAAAAACTAACACTCTCTCTGTTGATTTTCTCAGTGGTGGTATTGCCTGGGAAAGGAATTGGAAAGACAGAACCTGTCGCTTTTGTGGCCTGCACCAATCTTTCAGATTGGTGTGGCAAGGCAAAGGATTGCACGGGAACAGAGATCTGTGGTGTGCACAGGATGAAAAACCCTTGTCCACAGCTTGGCAACACACAGCATCACATAATGGTAGGCGTTGGAAGGGATCTCTGCAGATCATCTGGTCTAACCCCTCTGCCAAAGCAGGCTCTCCTAGAGCAGGTTGCACAGGATTGCATCCGGGTAGGTTTGGACTTGAGACGATGATGTTTGGCTAAGCATACTGCTGACTAATTCTTTTCCTGAAATTAAAAGCTAAGATGAGATTGTTCTCATCCTGGCAGGGGAGGCTGCTTTCCAAGTCTTCTCTGTGTTCAGTAAACATCCTGACATGTGGCCTGTCATCCGTACAGGGACAACAGGTTTTGCTGATGCCTGGATTCAAACCAGTAGCTCATGGGCATTCCAATACTTCAAACACATTGTGCTGCTCACACTACTGAGGAATGTCTTCTGAGATCTGGTGTCTCAGATAGTTAAAGCCAGTAAACTAGGAACTCTCATGTAACGAATTCTAATCACTTCTCTTTAGGACTCATCTGTCAATAGGCCCTGTTGTCTCTATGCATTTGTCCATCGACCTGTTGACATAAACAGCTTTCGCTCTGTTATTTACAAATCATTTTCTGACCCTGTTGCTCTCGTTTTGGAAAGTGCTGACAGCAGAGTGGACAAGATGTTGGTTTCGGTCAGATAATCAATGACAGATCGTTTATGCCTAACAAGAAGTAAATCACAACCCACTCAGAATGGTCCACTGGACGTTACTGGCCATTGGCAGTTATGGTGGCATGTTTATTCTCCACAGTCAGTTGTATGCACAAATCCATCACTTGTTACTTGTTAAACAGGAAGAGCTGATACCATGCTACAAGGGAACAAATGTCCACTAATGCTTTAGTGCTGTTCTGTATTATTTTTAAAGCTCCTGGGCATGTGTTGGTCGCTTTGCACTCCAGACAAGGGATGTAAGGATGGATTGTCCAGATGATCATCACAGAATTGTAGGGATTAGAAGGGACCTCGAGAGATCATTGTGTCCAACCCCCCTGCCAGAGCAGGTTCTGCAAGAAGACAGCGTGTAAGCGAGATGTCAGGCAGCAAGGGAGAGAACTGTACAGGGGAATAAAGGCTGCCTCTAACATATTAGAGCCAGGGAAGTCCACTGATGGATGGCTTACTCACTTGGATGTCAGCACGTTCACCTGAGTGTGCACAACGTCTTACTGCTTTTCTAATGTGTTAATTCAGGACTAAGTTCAAGAATTCTAAGGTCAATTATTTGTATTTTTCATTACTGTAGATAATAAATAAAATGGCTCCAAATGTCACTGAGGTGCCATTTTACAGAGTGTGAAGGTAGAGTACTGTAAGATCTGCAAGGGGGGGTGATAATTTTTGGCAACACAAGTCTGCAAGTGTGAAAGGAGTTCATGACTGGCAGAATTTTTATGATGCTGGCTGTAAGTTTATTAAGCACTACACTGCGTAATTTCTGTCAGCATACTGCACCATTTTCTGAGCCATATAGTAATATTGCTTTGAACTTCTACAGTGCCTTCCATTTCTGTAGCTTCCTAGAAAGTGTTACCCATGTTAATTGCCACGGCATCTCAGAGGGGTAAAGAAATAGGACTTTTAGCAGTGAAAGCGAAGTGACTGTATGTCTTGCTCTTCGTCTTGGCTTTTGTGGGAGCTGGTTCCTTGGGGCAGTATGCTTTCTGGAGCGTGCTTTGCTCAGTGAGGATGGCTGAGTTCTTTGGGCTGCTACAGTAATTAGCAAAAGCTCCTCCCAAAATAACAGTGTTGATCTTCTCAGGAGCGTCATTTTCTGCTAGGCAGCGATAGTCAGGCCTTCCCTGTATAGTATGGCACAGCCATGCTTCCTCCTGTGACAGCTGATGGAGTCAGCTGAGGGTGGAACCCAGTGTCTGTGATTATATCAGCATGCACCCAGGGCGCCAACACTCCAGGGATGCTGAGCTCATCACTCTTCAGAAGCTGGCCAGAACTTGGAGATGAAGGCTGCAAGGGAAGCCCAGGATGCTGTAGGCCACCGAACTGGAGATTTCTCTCACTGGCCTCGCCAAAAGTACACACTGATGTCAGGATGCACGATGCCTCCTTAATAACTGCCATTTAGCTTGAGCACAAGATGAAGCCTGATTGTTTGTAGGAGTTAATTAGGAAGTGTCAGGCTTTCTAACGCAAAGCCTGTGAGCCCTGTAACTGTAATAGTGTGGACTGTGCTCTGCCTGCCTGCAATGCTTCTTGATTACCGGTTATCATCTTCTGCAGCGCTGTTCCTCTGTGCTGTGGCTGTGCTGCAGCGGTGGGTGTGGTGAGCAGACCCTATTTCAAATCGAGTACTGGGATTCCAGCTGGAATAGGCACCAACTGCTTTGTGATGCTTTGTTTCGAACTACAGAAACAACCCACCCGCTTCAGGATGAAACAATCTCACTTTCTTGTCGTGGCGGAGCAGGTGACTCGGTACAGGTGGAAAAAAATATGTCCCCTTCCACAGCCTTTCTTATCCTGTTGCCATAGCAGCTGCAAGTGAGGTTTCTGCAGAAGAGGACTAGGTCTTTCCAGCCTAGAGCAGTAGATCTGTTAGTTGCCACCTTGACTCGGTGTGAGTGCCCTGGCTCCCTGCCTGGGATGCACAAATACAGCTGAGGGCTCTCAGCCCTGTTGCCTGCTTCTCACAAGTGAACACTTCTGCTGCATGGAGCCAGCTTCTCATGTTACAGAGATGAGAAATAAGAGGGTTAGTGTTTGGCTTCTGTTTACCGTAGTATTCTTTAAACCACGACCCCACTGTAGAGATACATCCCAGAAAACATGTATTCCTTTCTTCCTTCATCTCAACCCCATCAACCTTTGTAGCTGTTAACACGTCAGTGGGACCAGCTCTATGCAGGCACAGTGTGCTGCTCTAAGCAGGTCAGCAGACAAATCTCTTATAAGGGGGGTCACTGACATCCTTCTGTCTGTCTGTGGTGGCTTGATGCTGGCTGAAGACCAGGTACCCACCAAAGCTGCTCTATCACTCCCTCTCCTTAGCTGGACAGGAGAGAGAACAGATGACGAAAGGCTTGTGGGTCACCATAGGGACAGGGAGAGATCGTTGGGCAGTTACAGTCACAGGCAAAACAGAGACAACTAGGAAAAAATTATTATCCAATGAAAACAGAGTAGGATAAGGAGAAATAATTCCAAACACCTCCTCCCATGCCTCCCTTCTTGCCGGGCTCAACTTTATTCCTCATTTCTTTTCTCTCCTCCCCCTGAGTGGCATGGAGGCGAGGAATGGGGGTTCAGTCAGTTCATCACACCTTGTCTCAGTTGCTCCTTCCTCCTCAAGGGGAGGACTCCTCACGGTCTTCCCTGGCTCTAGCAAGGGATCCCTCTCGCAGGAGACAGTTCTCCATGAACTTCTTTAATGTGAGCCCTTCCCATGGGCTACAGTTCTTCACAAATTGCTTCAGCATGGTTGTCATGGGGTACAGACCTTCAGCACCAGACTGCTCCAGGGTCAGACCCCAACAGGGTCACAAGTCCTGCCAGAAAACCTGGTCCAGTGTGGTCGCCTCTCTCCGTGGGCTGCAGGTCCTGCCAGGATCTTGCTCCAGCACGGGCTTCTCATGGGGTCACAGCCTCCTTCATATGTCTCCGCATAGGGTCCTCCACAGGCTTGAGGTGGAATCTTTACTCCCCATCATCTTCCACGGGCTGCAGGGGGGGGCAGCCTGTCTCACCATGGTCCACCATGGACTGCAGGGAAAGCTCTCCCTTGTTCAGTGGTGGGTCTGTCCTTGAGCCCAGCTGGTGTTGACACTCTTGGGCCTAGGGGAAGCTTCTAGCAGCTTCTTGCAGAAGCCACCTCTGCAGGTTGCCGCCCCCCCCCCCCCCTACATTTCTCTTCCACCCCTGTCAATCCTGGGAATATTAAGATTAGGTTTTCTGGTTGGGCAGGAAATTTCCTTGGAGAACTAAGGAAGAGAGAAACAGGGCTCAAACAGTCCTAGAGGAGTCCTAACTGAAGAGGTAAGGTCTGGCGCTCTAAAGAAGAATTTGTAATGTTCAGGATTTTGACTTCCAAGACACTTTCTCAAGTGTTGTTGATCCCTCCTTTTACGTCAACAGAGCAACCAGAGACTGCTGTTCCACTCCGTGACATCAGAGCAATAGGGAAATATCAAGTGCTTTGGAAAATAAGGCAAAATGTAAGTTGGGAGCTATTTGTAGGCTTAATCAAAAGGATTGATTAAGCATCCACAACTTGAGCAGACTTGAAGAGCTTTGTGATGAACACCACTTCAGAATCAGTCCATATCAAGCTGTAGCATATATACTGCACCAGACTGATGCCTTGGTCTTTTGTCATCTTCTTCAATCTGCCTAATCTACCCATTTATCTTTATTCTAAAGAGGACTATTGAAAAACCTGCATGAAAACAATACCTTATTTTTGATAGGTCTTGTGAAAGCAGTGCCTGTGTTTCATGGGAGCACAAAAAAAGGCAGTGGAACTGGGTGTTTACCCATCAAAACAAAGAACACAAGCGAATCCCAGAGTGAATTTTTCCAATTAATAGACCTGTGTCGTGGTTTCACCCGGCTGAAGGCCAAGATCCACGCAGCTGCCTGCTCCTTAAAGGAAAAGAGCAGGTGAAAGGGAAGGGGAGGGGGGGGGTGAGAAGTAAGGGAAGGGAAAAGGAAGAGGAAGGGGCAAATAACCCCAAGATCAAGAAATTAAGAGGCCCGTGGGTTGAGATAAGGATAGTTTACTAAGATAACAGAAAGATACAATGTAACAATACTAACAGGACTTCAAAGCAAAATATATGAAGCTGTTGATACACAATGCAGTTTCTCACCGAACCCACAGCTCAGGCCGTGCCACCCAGAGCCGTCCCAGAACCCGACCGTCCCCCAAGAACCGCGCATCCCGGAGCCACCCCCGTTCTTCCTCCCGTCAGCCCCCGATATCCTGGGCAGGACGTAACTGGCGTGGAATACTCTCTTTGGCCAGTTGGGTCACCTGTCCTGGCTTCGCCCCTCCTTTCTCATGAAGAGCTGAGAAAGTCCTTGACTGTCTGACAGCAACTAGAAACATCAGGGTGTTATCAGCACTACTCCCATCTTACTCTCAAACACAGCATTCATCTGCTGTTACAAATGAAATGAACTCCATCCTGACCAAAACCAGGACAGGGAACCAATATGCTCCTGCTCTGTGGATATCATGAAGCAAGCTCTGAAAGTGCTGTGTGGTATTGGCTGAAATCTGGAAGATTCCTCTTCTGTGGTACCTGGCTAACATAGGTAGAACAATCTCTTTCTACCAATTGAGGAGAGGATGAAAGGCAAAGTCCAGGTTAGTGTGTTCTTATTACATAGACCTAGGAGTGACCTGACAGAGGCTGAAACTGGCAATAGCTACAAGCACTTTAAGCAATGACTGCTGGTTTTCTCTTTCTGTGGGTTTTTTTTTCTTTTATTTTCTGTGTTCTTATTCCAAGACTCTGCCTCTTAGTGCCTGACCTTGTCTTTCCAAACCCCCTCTTGCCAAAACAGCAGCCTGGGGATTCAGATAACAGCACATAGATGCAGAAATCCATATGGAGAAGTTGTGGTACTCATAAAGTTTCTCAGCCTGCGTTTTTGATTCTTGGACATAATTAGTCCATTTTTCAGCTATTTGTGTACTGCATATGTGCTACAGACCACCATCCAGCAAAAAGTGTAATGTACATCAGCTCTCAACTGTTTGTTGACAACAATGGTTAAAACAATTAGTATGCTTTATTAACCTTTTGAATGTGATGATTATGCAACTGTGTTACAGTTAATTCATTTAAACTGTATTTTATGTCATTTTCTGAATGCAAAAAAACCCCAACTATGTAGGATTAAATGAAAATACACTGTAATGGTTTACATATTGCCTTCTTTCTCAGTGCTCAACCCAAGAGTTTTTCTTGATACTCAGCACCCTGTCCCGTCTGGATTTGGAAATTCAAGCTCTTGTTCCAGTCATACATTCTCAAGTGAAAACTCCACTATTACAAAATGTGCTTTTGGAAATCCCAGAACTTCTCTCCCCAGTAAAACATTATTTAAAGATCCTTAATGAAGAAGCAGCCAAGTAAGTAGAGAAAATAGATTAGTCTTCTGTGCCTTGTGGGCTTGCTGACTACATGTATTCAGTTATGTGAATTACACATCTTATTTTAATATACCCTAGGTTTATATTTTTGATTTTATATATGTACAGGTTGCTTATAGTTAAGCAGAGATTGTGCTTTTCTACAGCTCATACCCTTCCCCTAAACCAGGCAAGCAAATATTTTGCCTAGTGGATATCTGCCTCAGGTTGAAGAGTTTTTTAGTTTCTTGGCTCTTTGGGGGAATGAATTTATAGCAAAATGTGTTTTGCTCATGTTAAATTGTTTAACAATGTATGAAATACTTTGTTTTTAAGCTATTCCTTTTGAAGTGAGACTTGACCTTTAGCAAAGTGGCTGCTTTGCAGTCAGGAATGTGGCTTCTACTATTGTTTGTGAAAATTTTTCAAAGCTTTGCATGTCCCACCATCCTTCTTAAAAATACATTTATATGCTCACTAACAACAGAGAATATGCAGTTGACAGCTACATGCATGCTTGCACGTGCATGTGTATATTGCATTGTGTTAGTTGTATAGTGCAGGTAAATCCTGTAATAGTTTTCAAAAGTGGCCCTTTGCTCCAGGGAGGAGTTTGAGATTAAGGGTTAAGGGGAGTTTGAGATGTTGGGTTTTATGTTGGGGTTTTTAAACTGTCAGGTTTTGAATTTTTGGTGTACATCACATAGTGACAGTCTTCACAATCAGCTGCTGGCTACTACCGATCATTTTATCCTTTCCATTCCCATGGAAACAAGTCTAATTAGCACAAAATCATTTCTAAAAATTAGTACTGTATTTACAAATGGCATCTTTACTGTCACTTATATAATAATCCTGTGTAATGCAAAATCAAAGTCCAGCTTTGCGTTACCTGTATGGTCACTGGCTCCATCTGTAGTTTCATTCTCAAGCAAAAGGGGTATTGATATAAGTAGAAAATGAGACTTTCTATTATTTTTGTGTTTTAGTACTTTCAGTTTGCTAACTATTTGTTCTCCAAATATTAGATTTCAAGGTAATTATCTAATTAAATGGTACAGTTTTGTATTTGCTCTAAAGTACAAATGTATACTTCAGTTCATTTAGGCCTGTTTGTACTACTTTTTGTTGTTTGCCTGATAGTTATTAGGACAACTTAAATTTTTGTTACTTTTGATGACAACAATATTTTTAATAGTTTGTTCGGCTTCCAGTTTTAAATATTTGAATGATGTTATTTCAGGTTTCAATCCTGAGCTGAGATATTGCAGCCAAAACTATTTTGTCATTTTCTGACATTAAGACTAGAAAAGAGCAGATTTTTTGCATGTATTAAAAACTGCTCTGGTTAATCATTTCTTTAGAAAAGAAGCAAGGTACTCTGAAAAACTCCTGGTGATATTCTGCTTTGATGAGAACTTTATAGGATGTTTTTTTTCTTTGTAATCCTCATTAAAATCTGTCCAAATTTGGACAAATTCTAAATATGCAAAAAAATCTGTGTTCCTGTTATGCAGAAATTATCTAGAGCTTCACTTTTGATCATGGTAAAAGGGGTTGTCTGTACTTGGGATCCTCCATGTTGGGACAACAGTTGTATTCTGAAATTCTGGATTGAGCCAGAAGGGAATGATCTGTCTTGTGATTCCTTTTCTTGCTTTACTTGACTAAGGGAAAACAAGCATAAAGCCGCAGGATGCACACTGAGAGATGACAGAAATCCAAGTCAGCAGGGTTTGGCATAGAAGGGCAAATATAATGTAGACGAGTAGAAAGCAATAGCAATAGATGGGTTTTTTAATACAATGGGGAAAGGACTATCAGTGTTTAAATGCCTTTGTGTTTATATACTGTGCATAGCAGCTTTTGGTAAATGTGCTGTACTATGAACAAATAACAGAAAAAACTTACTGAGAGAGGAATGAAGCTAGTATTAAGTGAGAATAACAAATAAAAATATGGACACAGCCAGTAGAATTGGGGAGTGTGTCTTTTGGTTTTACCATTACTATATCTTTTGCTTCTTATGGATAGGACTGGAGATAAAACCCAATTGTTCAAGGACCTTACGGACTTCCCTGTCATCAGAAAGAAAAAAGAGGAGATCTCGGATGTGCTTTCTAAAATCCAGTTGCATCTGGTAGACATTCGTAAACAGATCAAGAATCCTTCTGCCGAGTATGTTACAGTTTCTGGTCAAGAGGTAATATGGTGTCTATTATGGATGGCTGTTCCCTTGCTTGTCTAGAAAATAGCTTAAAAGCTAGGCTTAACTAGAACTCTCTTCATTTAGTATGGTACTTGATCAGGTCATTTGCCTATATTTGCACAACTTCAAAAAACAGGTTTTTGACAGTGTCACTTTATTTAAGTCAATTTCTTTGGTGATTTAAATAATAAAACCACATTACTGCAGTCAAATTTGTTTCAGTAATGCTTTGCTTTTTTGTGTATTGAATTGAAAGTATCAGTGAGATACCACTGTTCAGCATTGCGCTGGAACTGAGAGTGGGAGACCTGGGGAAAACTCCACAGAAAGTTGGGAAAAGAAATTAGCTTGGCAACTGAATGAGGGTTGAGAGTAAAAGAGATGAATCAGTGAGGACAGTGTGGTATGAAGCTGGAAGCAGATCACCGTCCCACTGAGGACCTGGGACGCTGAGAAAGACCCAAGAGATGCAGCAGGGAGCAAATAGACAATGCTGAGAGGGGATGGGAGAAGGGATGAGTTAGAGTATCACTTGATAAAGACCTTGGGTGGATATTTCTTTTGCTACTGAGGTTCAGAAGAACAAACATGTGGCAGGAGAGTCGGGGAGGATGTCAGCTAAGATGCTAAGTCCAAGAGGAAATGTGGAAGAGTGCATTTCGGTATTGCATGAGGAAGGAAAGAGCCAGGATTTGAAGGATTTCTCTGAAATACTGGCTTAAGAGTTGGATGATGACATGTGTGTGAAAGAGGGAAGAGTTGATGAAAGAGGAGAGTATCAAGAAAGTAGCCAGGTCTGAACTGGAGAGTTTCAGAAACCACCAGTTAACTATGCCTGTTTTAGAGGGGCCCCTTGTAGCAGCAGACAGCTCAGAAACCATTGCAGGCAAAGAGCTCTATCTTGGGAAATTCATTAATGGAGCTGCACAAGTTAAAGCTATCTGTCATTTAATTACATCTGGTATGAGTGTATTGCAGACATCAAAAGACACAAAAGAGGAAGGGTTAGAGAAGAGGGTCAGTGAGGAAAGGGAATTGAAGGGGAGGAGCAAAGCATAGACACGAGTCTGAGTTAAGCTCAGCCTTCCTCAGAACTTGTGCTGTTGTAGCACTCTAGCACTCTGATAGATGTTGTGTTCAAGCACTTCTTTGCAACAGGACTGGTCAGAAGTAGGTTTATGGTTTGCTGGTTCTGGAAGAAAAAGAAGCTGCCAGGAAATCTGTTCTCTTTATCTTCCCACTCTGAACACATTCAGAGAACAGACGTTCTGTCAGGGAGGCACTCAGATTCTTTGCTCCTGCATGTGTGCCCTCCAAACACACTCTTATGAATGCAGTCAGCCCACAGTTTATTAACTTAAATTTGTGAAGATCCACTTGACATACACCTTTTCAAAAATATGAGGTTACATCCATATCTATCTTATCTTTCATTTCCAGACCTCTGATGTAACTAATAGCATCACTAAACAGGACAGAAAGCTGTCCAGATAGTGATAGCATTGCTATTCTTTTCAGGCAGGATTTAGAGAGAAATTGCTACATTTGGGAAAAGTTTGCTTCCTGATAAGCAGTGCTTCAGGCCCAGTTTATTTAATACTGCACATATTTATATAATAGGCCTAAGAATTAAAGGGTAAAAAAGGAAATGTTTTTGTTGTTTTGAAGAAGATTGCAACCTCTCTACTTATTTCTTGCTAGCCACACAAACACACCAGGCAATTGAACTGGCTGTGTAACTGTTCTGAGTTCAGTTAGTCGTCTAGCATAGACACAAATATGGTCTTGTTTTCTGACTACTCTTCATGAACACAGCTTGCTTAATTGTTTTGAGCTAAAATTCAAGAAAAAAATGCAATACTAGCACATCAGCAACACTACTAGTAGCAGCAGCAGTTGATTCATTTTCAAATCTTTGTCTTGTGTATTATGCAACTTCAGGGTTTCAGAGGTACCGATTATTTTCAAGGTGTTTTAGGTAAATTAAGAACTAGTGTAGTCTGTCCATTCTGGAGTGTGCTCATGTTAGGGTTATTCTTCTTGTTTGTAGTCTAAGGTGATTGCTGGGTATTCTGGTGAGGTGTGGAAGGTTTTATCTAAATCATACTAACTGTAATGTAAGAGCTTTGTCAGATGAGTCTTGGGCATTTCTGTAAAGGTGATCAGATACTGGGCTAATCTAATCTCTGCTGGAAATTAATTTTCCATCTGTGTTTTTTATTCTTTGACGTCTAGAACCTCAGGCTGGTGTTATAAAAATAACTGACATGAATTGTATAAAATACTGCAGGAAAGACGTAATGTAAATTTCACTGTACTAAGCTTCTTGCCATTACTGCTGGTTTCCTCTGTTCTTTCCATTTCTGAACTCCAATTGATCCAAACGTGAAGGAAGGTACTGTACATGCAGTGCTAGCATTTGAGGTTTTGAGCTCTTGTCTGTGAAATACTGTAGGTAAATATGGCTCAATAGGAATCACTGATCCCTGGGCAGGAAAGCACATCTTACTCGTAAGGCTGAGGGACTTGGGACTCTTTAGCCTAGGTGAGACTGAGGGAGGATCTTACCAGTCCTTTTAAATACTTGTAGGCTGGGTGTCAGGAGAACAGGGTCAGTCTTTTGACAGTGATGCCCTGCAACAGGACAGAGGCAATGGGTACAAAGTGAAATATAGGAAGTTTCAGCTAAACATGAGGAGGAACTTCTTTACTGTGGGGGTGGCAGAGCTCAGGGCCAGGGCTGCCTAGAGAGGTTGTGGAGTCTCCATCTCTGGAGACATTCAAAACCTGCCTGGACTGTGTCCTGTGCAACCTGCTCAAGGTGACCCTGCTCTGGCAGGGGGGTTGGACTAGATGATCTTCAAAGGCCCCTTCCAACCCTGATCATTATGTGATTCTGTGAAACAGCCTGAGTACAGCTTGTGTATAGTGTAGAGTCTGTGTAAATGCTGAATTCTCTGCGAGGCCCAGTCAGGATCAGGTAAGTCTTAACTAGCTTTAGTCTGGGTTTGGCTTGGTAAGAGGGAGGTGAGCAGAACATTTTAGTAGATGGAGGAGCAAAAGGGCAAAGATGAGGCAGGAACATGGCAGAGCAAAAGAACAGCTCAGGGTAGAAGTTGCTCTATTGGCAGCAAATGTACGTGATTACCCTCATTTTTAGGGAAGAAAGAACATTAGCTTCTGGTCTGCTCAGTCTCTTCAGGATGAGTATGGGTTTCGTCTGATGCTTGCAGATTTCTTGATTTCATTATGGTTATGCTTCTGTAGTCTTCTTAACTTCCCATGATGTGTAATATTATATTTCTGTTTGTTTAGTTTATGATAGAAGTCAAGAATTCCAATAAATCATCCGTTCCATCTGACTGGGTTATGGTTAGTAGGTATGTAAAATGTCTTTAAAGTTTGCTGTATTTTAATATATAAGGAAAAAAATATAGTATGGGCCATTTTGGTTTTACAGTTAATTAGATACACATTGTCACAGCTCCATGTGTGTTTGTGGTTTGGGGTTTCTTTAAACTAAAAGCAACCAATGAAAATGGTTACATTGATTTATTGCCATAGTAAGTTTTGCTTAAAACCAAACAAGACCAAGCTGAAAAACCGGAACTTTTAAAAGTGTTTATTTTTAAATAGTACTTAATGTTTCAAAGCAGATGTATTGGCATGAAAATTACGGTTTTGATTCAGTTGTGCCTGTAGATTGTAGATATACATTTTTCATAAAATTTTAGTTGTTCTTACTTTATTCAGAAAGGTAAAAGTAGCTGTGCAAAATATCTCAGTATCTAAGACTTAGTGTATTAAAAATGTTTTAATTTTATTTGTTCATACAAACAAGCTTTGCTTGCTTTGTTACTTAGTGTTGTGTAAGCATGATTTTAGATAGTTTAGATACTTTTTCCAGTACATGAAACAGAGGTGAACTGGAAGATCATTTATTATTTAAACAGGTAGAATACCTTATGTTATGATGTGTACACAGAGCCATGTCTCATCAGAAGTAGGCATAATAAAGGTGAACTCTGAAGCGATGTTCTATTCACTTATGCAAGAATTCGATATTGAAGTGCACAGAGTAGACAGAATTAAGGCGATGAAGGAAAAATACAGCTATTCTGGATATTGTAAAAGAATGCCTGGGAATGCCAACATGAGTCCTTAATGGAAATACATAAATAAAGAGCAAGTGCCTTAAATGGAAACTAGTATCCATGCAATACAGTCTGTATTTACTAAGTTTATTCCAGGTTTATTGTGAAGTTTCAGCTTTAAAGTAGAAATTTTTTTGTTGGAGGTTGTTGTATATGCAGCCAGTCAAAGAAAAATCATCTTTGTGAAGCCTGTTGCTGAAGAGAATTTTGTGAGATATATAAGCTTCAGTGATACATAATACATTGTGAAAAATGCAGCCTTCAGAATGGGCAGCAGTACAGTAGCCAATCACTTTATTCACAGTGAAGATCACTGGTATCAATAGAGTTTGGTACCACAATAAAAGAACTGGCTTTTTTACCGTGCATTTTCAAGGCTCAGAGTGAGTTAGAAAACTAGTCCAATTTTGCATGTAGATGGTGTAACTGATTGCTTAGTAACCTTGATTTCCTATTTGGCTTCTCTCTGTTTTCCAGCACAAAAGCTGTCAGCCGTTTCCACTCGCCGTTTGTTATAGAAAATGACAAACATCTGAATCAGCTCCGGGAGCAGCTAGTCCTTGACTGCAACGCTGAATGGCTAAACTTTTTAGAGTGAGTTGACAAAATAGACTCATTTTTTATTATTTTATTTATTGCTGTAAGAACAGAAGAAGAAAGAGTTTTATCTTAACAAAAAAAAAACAACCAAAGGAAAAAACGCAGTTGATAACTCAGTTATGCTGCCCATGGTAAAATACTGTTCTTCAACATAAAGCATTTGAAAGCGAGACCTTTACACACTAAGTCCTGAAGGCAGCAGTGATGTCTCTAGATTTTAAAATTCTGATGACAGCACACTATTAAATATATACAGTGGCTCTCAAAATTTGAAAATTGAGTGAAACGGAATCTAGTACAGTGTAACTGAGATGAGAATAGAATTTATTATACAACAATTGCAGTGTTACAGTTTTTCAGTTAGGAATGTTCAGGGTGTTTGGGCAGTTGCTTGTGTGAGTGTGATTCTCCCTACCCCTGTATGGAAAGCGGCCTGGTGAGCACTTCTGCTAGCTCCTTCAGCACCGTGGGATGGATCCCATCTGGCCCCATAGACCTGTGTATGTTAAGTTTAAAATATATTTCTCAAACTTCTGAACACCTTTAATTTTCAGGTGTCAGGTTATAAATCACTGCTTTACTTCCAGGAATTACTAGCACACTGAAATTATCCCTCAATTCTTGCAATAATAATTAACTCACTTGTGCTTTTTTCCATACCACAAAAACTTCCTTCTGAAATTGCCTCACTGGATGTAACTGATGCCAAGTTTTGCCTCTTGGTAGGAACCCAGAGGTTCTGTAAACTTTATTAGAAACTGAAATTCCAATTCACTCTTCCAGATGTATTGCCTTTGCAATACCATAAAAATAGTTACATTATTTTTTTTGTTACTATATTAGCCATATAAGTTTTAGTAGACCTTTCTTTACTTAGATCTGCTGCTTTTCATGTTCACTTTGATGATTTCAATAGTGTCATATGATAGCAGCGTACAGCAAGGAAAGATGTGTAGAGAGTGATCTTCCCCAGCCCTCCATTTATTTATTTATTCATTTTTGCTCCCTTACTTGCTTTATATTCCCCAATTGTATCTTTGAGGCTAGGAGTGGAGAGAAATAAATTCTACAGTACTAAAAGAATGAACTCTGCTTTCTCCTGGTAATGTTATTGTTGTACTAGGGGCATCGGTACCATAAATGGAAGGTGAATTCTTGAATTTTCTATTGTACTTACCATATTTTATTGATATTGTAGACAAATCCTGTATTCAGGCACTTCAGGGTTTGAGGGTTTTTTTTTATTGTTTGGAGGGGGGGGTTATTTGACTGTAACTTACAGCTGAAGTGAATTGGCAGTTGCGATTCAGCTGCCACTGTGATAAACAGTGGCATTTTCAGAGACCTTATTTAGGCAGCAGGGATCAACTGTGGACCCTTTATATGCTATTAAATGAGTTTCATTTTGCCACCTTTTTGTGCTTAAAAATAATGCCCTGTTACAAGGGAAGCACGAAGTCTGCTGTGAGCAAGATTGTGTCCTCACACTGTAAGTTAATACACTGCTGGGAGATTTGAATTCAGAGTAATTTAGAGACTGTAGAGAGCTCTGTGAGAAGCATGCACGAGGTGTATTTTGACAGTACATTCCTATCTGTATGAAATGATTTTTTTTTTTCCTCTTTTCTTCCTCCTGTTATTTTCCCCTGTTTTGGTGTAGCCATTTCAGTGAACATTATCACCCCGTGTCTAAAGCAATTGGTCACCTAGCAACTATCGACTGTCTGTTCTCATTGGCTCAGGTGGCTAAACAAGGAGACTACTGCAGGTAATAAATGTTTAATTTTTATGTAAGATTTTATAGGGAATTATGAGAGAGCTTTTTAAATAAATTTGATTTTAATATGTGTACCGTGATAAAATGCATTATTGAAATTGTTTGCAGTAGTTTCGACTTAATCTGATTTTGCAAAGCGGCACTTCTGGGCTTAATTCAAGTCTGTAAACATTGCGGTTTAAATTTGACATCTCATGTTTGTCTGGTTTTCAAACTGTGTGTGGTTGGTAGATGATATCTCACAAACATAAATATATGTTGGACTTTGCATGGAAATTTTTTTCCTCCTATTTCTTTTCTCCTCATCAAAGTCTGACTTTATAGTGTATAATACCTAAGATTTTAAGGTGTATGAGGTATGTTTCAAAGATGTATTTCAGGTAAATAATAGGTAATTAGAGCCAGCTTCCAGAGCAGGGATGGTGCCTTACCTAGGAATGTGTGTTAAATCTGATGAGCTGTGCCCTTCCCTCTGTGCAAGACCCACACGTGCACACCAGGCACCACAGCCTGCTGCATTCTGCCATGAGGAAGCATGAACCCTTAAGGCTTTCTGCCTCAGAGATTGGTCCAGAGCTGGCTCCTGAGTGTGTACAATCTGCAACTTGGGTCTTCCTCCCCCTCGCAAACCCACATCCCTTGCACCTACACAGAGATAGTCAGTCTTATTGGTGTGTTTTCTTCTATATCACGAGGTCTGTGTCCCCAGAGAGACTCGACGCTCGCTGAACCACTGCTTCAGCTTGCTGAGTGCTGTCCTAGAGATTGGCATTTACTGTTTCTGAGGCTTACTGTGAACACCCTTGTGAGGGCTATCTGTTTCCAGTCCTCAGCCATTCCTTCTTCCATACAGTCCACATACTCTTTTTTTGAAAAGTGCTGTGTGGTTTTTAAATGTCATTGTGGGGCTACATTGCAAGTAATTGGGCAATTGCTTATGTATAACCATATGAATTGGTAACATTTGTGACCCGTGGAAATAACAGCAAATCATGTATTAAATGTGTGTGGATAAAGGGAAATCCACTTAGATATCCTTCTGCATTTATACAGCATTAAAGACAGTATTGATCACTTCTGGATTCTTGATCATGCCTGCTGCTAATCAAAATCTCTTTAAAAGTAATTGCTCGTTTATTCTGTATACTGAGATGAGAAAACAAACTGAAATTTTATTAATTCACTGTGCAGTGTTTAAATAATTCACTGAATTTTAAAGAGTGGCTTAGAGCTTATAAACTGGCAGGAAGGAGACTTCTCAGTGAAACTTCAGCTGCAGGGAAGGTGTCAATAATTAATTTTGGAGGACTACTGAAGGAAAGACGGGACATCCATATTAACCAACTCGAGTATTTCGGGAGAATGTTTTTTTGATTGAGGATTGTTTCATATCATCCTACCTGAGGCAGGTAAACAAGTTGTGAGGTTGGGAGCACTGGTGCTCCACATGGTTGTTGGAGAGTAGTAAGCATATCTTGGAGTTTCAACCTGTCTCTGGAACCCTGCTTTGGGAGACTCAACCCTGACATGGACAATGTAAGGCATTGGGCTCCCAGGACACAAAGTTAGATGCCTAACTGGTGTAGGTAGCCCAGAGATCATCATCTGAAGTTTGAGTATCCATTCTGCAAGCAGTGAGTTTGTTTAAGGAGCACCATTGAAAAGATGCATGAATAAAGGACGTTATACATTCCAGAGCAATTTCCACCCCCGTCCCCCAGTTCTCTCTTACTGCATGACATGTGATTGTCTAACTGGGACAGGGAAGAACTTTTAAATGACTGTGGCTGAGGGCCTGCCTCTGCAAGCCCCATTGTGTGAAACCAGAATAGGCAGAGTCAGCAAGGCTCATGGCATCTGAAACTCACATCATATTTCACAGTTACGTGTATGGAGGCTTGAGCAGTTAGGATAAAGACAATTATGCCCAAAGTAGAGGGCAGAATTATAAAATGGCAAATGGATCATTCAGCTGTTATGCCTCTCTTCTGAATGCAAAGTGGAGAAATCCAGAAGGAAGTGCTTCTAGGGATGTTCTCCCTTTTAGGACTATCATATTACAGCTCCAAACAGCTTACCAGTTCATCAAATGGAGGGTGACATTTCCTTTCTTTATCCCAAAGGCCTAAGACTCTGTCCATATTGGTTTAATCTCAGCTATTCAACTGCTGGAAATATCTTCGTGCTAAAAAGAAACCAACCCACACCATTCTTAACTTGCACCTCTTTCTCCAGTGCATTGTGCTCCTAATATGTCATTTATTTTATCTCCATGTTCTTTTCAAATTGCATCATCATTCTTCCACTCAGGAAAAATCACGCTCCTCGCGTCTTTTCTTCCCTCCCCTCTAAAGTCCATCCAAAGTGTTAGTTAATTTCCAGTAAAAAAAATATGTGTCTTTATTCCAGTATTACTCTTTTACTCAGCTGTCGTCACTTTCCTAAATTACTGCTCTTATTTCAGAGTGATTATACTTCTTGTGTAACAAAATGTTGCTGAGACATGACACCACATTTACCTCTCCATTGAATGCTGCACTTCAGTTTGCAATGAAAAAGTAAATTTAAGTTGCAAGAGAACAAAAGGAAATCACAGTCATAATTTAGTGGAACATGCTTCTTTTGCATTTTTCTCTCTGTGAAGAGCACACAGCTCTTGGAGGTAGAACTTTGTTGATGTGAAGATGTATAACGTGGAATTACACATGTATGACTAGACACATAGATAAATTTGTAGCTAAGGTGGAAGCATTAAAGGCAAAACTTTTTACATGGTTTGGAGATGAGAGAAGAAAGTAAGTAGTATTGATCTGGTTTGCATACTAATCTCTGAAAAGGTACTGTCATTTCAGTATGTCAACTTAAATAGTAAGCTCTTTCTATAGACTGTTATGGTTTGATGACTCATATGTTTGGGAGTTGCTGTCACATTATGAGAGCTGCTAATGTTTATAGGAGAGTTACAGCTCTGTCATACTGTACTCTTTGATTTATATCATTTAATGTGTTATCAGTCATAATATACAAAGTTGGACAATTATTTTTCCACTCCCCACACTAGTTAGGGTTTAATGCAGTAGCAGGTTGGACTAGTTCAGCAAGATCATTCTGAGAGTATGAAATGTGTCTGCAAAAGGTGGCACTTGCAGAAGCCACTGTAGTGGTGGGAAGAAAGCAGTCCCCTCCAGTTTGCGTATTTTTGCTACTGCTTGTTCATTTTGTAGTTCCTAGTATTCCTTTAGAATACAACTAAACAAACAAAAACATTCCCTAGGGAGTGGAAAAATGAAGAATTCTAAAATTTTGTTACCCAATCTGCTAATACTTTTTTATCACTGAATGAAACCAGGGAAGTCCTTAGAAATATTTGACAGCATTAATTAATTTTTGTCATTTCTATTTTTTTCCTACCCTTCTTCAGGCTTTAGCTGCAGTACTTCTAAGTAATCAGTTACAATGAATGTTGAAATTAATGTCTCTTCCTTTCTGCAGACCAACTGTGCAAGATAATCGTCGAGAAATAATTATAAAAAATGGGAGGCACCCTGTGATTGATGTGCTACTGGGAGAACAGGATCAGTATGTTCCAAATACCACTAACCTTTCAGTAAGTACTGAGAAATGGTTTGAGCTTCAGCATCATCCAAGGGGGGGAATTTGGCATCTGCATCCTGGCCACGAAGTTAAAATAAATAATTTAATCATACAGCTTTCTGCTTGGTTACATTTCAGAGAGATATGGCTAGATGTGATCACATCTGTTGTGTCCTTTTTCTGCTATCTAGCAGCCAGACACTCTCTTTACAACATTGTTCGCTTTTCACGGCATTAAGAAAGATCACAGGATCACAGGGTTGCAAAAGACCTTTGAAGATCATCAAGTCCAACCAATCCCTTCCTAAGCTAAAACAGATGATCTCAAAACTAGGAAAATAAAAGTTTAAAGTGGCTCTTTTTGAAAAACAAATTAATAATTCCAGGGGTTTTACCAGTGTTATCAGAAGAAGTCTACATTTTGTCATAACTTTATGTGAGATTAGTGGAACTTTTTAATGTTCAAATGCACAACAAATGTTTCCATGTCTTACAGGCTCACTTTCCAAGACAGTTCTAAGATAGCTCAGATCATTTTTGGTGGTATTACTTTACTATGTGTTTTCCTTTCTTTCTGGAGGTATTGATTTCATGCAGCCTTTTTTAATCTGACAGAGCAGATTTGGAGCTCTGACTCTTGACTGTGTAGTGGCAAGTCCATTCTTTGTAGATTGCACACTGGTTGGAAGAAGCCTTTCATATTAACATATGCTAAAGATCCCCCATGCTTAGCTTGCAGGCAGTGTGTTGCCCCTAAGTCTCCTTCTGGCTGTTGTTTTCTGCAATAGAGAGTGATGTTGAGAAGTAGTAAGACTCTTGCTTGTTATTGTTGCCAAGTCGTCAAAGAAAGTGGGTAGGTTATTTCCTGACATTTTCTATGCAACATTACCTAAATTGCATGACCTACATTACCTAAAATTGCTATAAATACACAATTACCACAGGTAGGAAATATTGTCATATTTTACTTCACTTAATCTGTTTCTGATAAACATCTTTTATTTTGTTTCCTCCTTTTTTTTTCATCAAAACCTAAATTTGTTTTTTTAAGTGGCATGCCCTTTTGGCGTTTTTTATTAAATATTTACCTTTCTGAACCTTTTTTTAAATACTGTGTTTTTGTTCTTAATACAAAAAATGCACTGAACTGTGTACACGTAACTGCTTTTTCATACAGTTGATATATAAAAGGTATGTCAGTGTGGAGCATGGGCTGTGATAAATACCATTCAAATGTGTATGTATTTCTCTGGAGATATTTTTAAACCATGTTATATACTGAACAATGATACAGATATTGTGCAATACATCAGGGAATGTTTTCAAAATTATTTGTCAACTCCAAACAAACGACAGATGGCATTTACAGAAAACTCATCATTTCATTCAGTAATCATCATGCACTTTCCCCTGTTAGCCCCATTCTTATGTTGGCTTTCTAAATACTGAATATTACAAAATCAGCTGATCGTGGTGGAATCATTTTTGCCTCTACTGTTAGAGTTCTGTCTTTTTTGAGAGAGGTAGGTGGGAACGAACCCAGTTTATTAAAACGTGTCTGGTTTTAAGCTGATGTATTTGAATCAACAGTAAAATGCAATTGCTGTCATGTTTTCAGCTGAAATGTTGTCAAATAACTAACTTTAGGAAAAGCTTTCTTGCAGTGCCCTGAAATAAACATCTTATTTTTCAGTTCTCCCTCTCTCATCCAAATATTCATGGAAATTCTAACTTCATCCATAAATTCCACTAAGATGTTAGCTTATGGTTCTGTGCAATTATAAGGGCAGATGGGCTCTCTGGTCTGATGTTACAGCATATGTTCTTTCTGAAAGCTGGCTTTGCAAGCCAGCCACCAGTGTCAGAACATGGCTGGAGGGACCCCAGAGGGATACCAAACACATGGAAGAAGTTTGTGGGTTCTAACAGATTAACTCATCCTGGATTTAAGTATCTGTAATTCTGTTGTGTTGAGCCAAATGGTGGTCCTGATGAAGTTTCAGTTGCTGTATTGAAACTACACCTCAGAGACTAGAATGTTGTGAGTTTTGTTCTCATGTAGTCATATGCATGTTATTACTTCCATTCTTTATTCCTGATAATGACATTTTTTGGGTTTTGACTTTATTGTGACTTCCTTATGGACAGGGTTTTTTTTTTTCCAGCAAAAGCTAAACAGTTTTCTGCATTGACCTAAGACTGATTCCATCCATCTTTTCTATGATGTGGATTATGACATGTGACATATAAATCTTATTTGCCTCCCTCTTAACAAAATGAAATCCCTGTAAAGATAATCATGTTTATTCCTCAGAGATATGTTGTTGTCATCACAGTGCCTGGTCAGTTCCAACTTCCCTAAGTAGTGTGTCTAATGTTCATTATGCTTGTCCTGTCTGACATGCCCCGCCTGTGGAGCAGTGAAATATGCTGACTTTTGGTTAGTTCATCAGTTGTTGGATTTCATTGTATGTATGTAGTAGAAAGTAAAAACTCTAGTTATTCAACATCCTTGCATAATCTAATTTCCTAGTTTTGATGCAGGCTGTGATAAGGCTTTATAGACTCATTGATGAGTTTTAATTTTGTATTAGCAACTGTCTTCCACCAGAAGATGACAGTTTTACTCTGGAGCCATAGACCTACAGCAGTACTGTAGGGACTTTTACAGCTGAGACAAGCTCTTGCATCTGATTCATTTTTCTGTAAGATTTCAGTGGTTGGATGCACCAGTCAATCAGAGATTGGATACAATCTGCTCACAATATCTGTGTTGCAGTCAAGTATTGCCAAACTCAAAAATGTCTTGATTTCTTCTTGTAGCCCTTCTGTTTGAATGTGTGTGTGTTGTACCAAGGCAAGCAGTTATGAAGGGGTCTAGGTCTGATCTTTGGCTGACAGATTTCCCCCCCATTTGGCAATGAGAACTCCTTAACTGGAGCAGAATCCAAATTAGGACAGCACTGGCTGTGCTGAAAGCTGGTGAAGTTCCCCCTTCAAATGAAATTGTACAGATGCTTCATGGATTCTCTTGGTTCCTTGATGGACCAAGAAGGTTCTCCTCACTTTGTTTTGCTCAAGAATAATGAAAGATGATAGTGATGCTCCTCTCTTATGAGCCTGGAGAGGACTTAGGAAGATTTTTGATACGTGGCATCATAAACTCTTGAAAACTGAATGCTGTGAAGGAAGCTTTTTCAACTACAGACTGTGTCCTGAGGGCTTGTCCTTTATCCCTGTAGGCACATACACTCAGCAGCCTTTCTTAGAACAGCACCATGTGCAGGACAATATGTTTCACCAATGTTTTATGTTTCCAGGGAGATGGTGAAAGGGTCATGATAATAACTGGACCCAACATGGGAGGAAAGAGTTCATATATAAAGCAAGTTGCATTGATCACAGTCATGGCACAGATTGGTTCTTATGTTCCCGCAGAGGAGTCGACGATTGGTATTGTGGATGGTATTTTTACCAGGTAATCTTTCAAACTTTGCTGTATGTTTATGAAAATATTACTGTGGTGGGGCATGTGTGTGCACATCCAAGTATAATTTAATGTTTCACTTAGAGCTTTAGAATTTATATTTGATGTTTCCCTTTTTCATTTTAAATACGTGCATTGGTTGTTGGGTTTTGGTTCTGATTTCCTGCTAAGCTATGGTACTTGTTTTGGAGTCTTTGAATCTCTAAAGGATAAAAATGTTAATGTGTCTCTCTTGATTAAGATGCAGGTATTGAACATCATGTGTCTGAATGGACACCTCAGCCAAATTTATTCTGCCAGGTGATAGCCAAATGATGTTTCCCCTAAAATGAATACTGTCACCTCTAAAAATCAGATCCGTTTCTGCAGGGCAGCACAGTTGTACATACAGTATTTGACACTGAGAATTTTGGGGTTTTGTCCTTTCTGTACTATCAGTCTTGAACACACTTCAGGTATTTTAAAAAAATTAATAATGGCAGTTCATTTCACTTAACATGTCTCATTTTCAGGACAGTGCTGAGTAATTTTTGAAGTCAAAACTTCCCTATTTTACTGTCTAATGTTTGCCAAGGATCATCCAGCTGGTTTTCCCCCCCTTTTTTTAGTCTGTTTTTGTAATCAGCAGAAGTTCTGTGTTACTGGTGGTACTGGAGATGGAAACTTATTTGTGGTTTTAATTTTCACAACAATTATATATCTGTAGTAGGATTATTTTTTCTGAAATTCTAGTTCTGTGATGGCAGAGTGCATTTCTTAATTTTACAAGGAATCTAAATACTGGTCATTTGGGATTGCTTCATCATATAATGATGATATGTTCTTAGGCCTCACTGTGTCATGACAAAAATGAATGCAGTTGTGCTTTGATGCACTTTGGTGCTAAGCAGGTGAATAAATTAGAAAACAATTTCTGTTATCTTTATAAAATTAATTGGAGCTGAAAATTCAAAATGATTACCTTTTTCCCTGTCCTGCGTTGAAAGTAATTGACTGGTTGATTGGATGAGCTTTTCTCAAGGGAATATAGGACACACAAGATCTGAATTACTTTACAGAAAAAAATTACAACATTATTAACAATTTGAACATTATTTTTGTTTTCCTTTGTAAGTGAACAGAGTACTTATCTTGTGTTCACACTGACAATTTCTAACCATACTTGCAAAGGTCTGTTACTCTTAAGCTTAATCTCCCCTTTTCTCTATTTTTATTTGGCTGTAATTGCTTATTTTTGCAGAAAAATTAAGAAATGTGACAGAGTCACTGGGCATGCCATTTCATTTTGTACCTTCTAGAAAGAGAATAAATCGGTTCTTATCCTCTACAGTACCTTGACATTTATGTATCTGAGTTCCACCTGTTCTGCACTGCATTTCTCTGATTCTACTTGGCTTTTCTCTACATTATTGATATTGTTCAGATCTGTTCTGATAATGTAGTGTGGTTGAAGATAGAATTTGTTCTTTCAGGTTTCAAGCCAAGCAGACACAGAGCATGTTACTTACTGACTGAGGTTTCAGACCATTAATTTGGAGCCCAGACAAATTCTAACACAGGGGATTGACTGATTTATTTTTTTCCCTTGTCTAAATTAGCTTTGGAAGCTCAGCTAGATATGCCATTCTTCATTTAATGTGAAATGTGTCAAACACCAGATGAATATAGTAAAGAATTACTTAAAATCTTGTCATTGTGCTGGCAATTAAGAGTAAGCTAATTGGCTCAATATTAATCAAGAAGAAATTGAACATACATTGAGATAGGAAGAGTCATGCATTAGTTAAAAGGTTAACAGGAAGGATAAAAAAATAGAAAAGAAGCTGAGCTTATGTAATGCATTCCTTCAGAAATCCAGGGTGGTCACTTCAGTTTGTAAAAGACTGTAAGTGGATCTGCTTGTCTGCATCTCTTTAAACTTCTCTCTTCTGTATAGTGTATTTTGAGGGAATTGATTGTACTGGTGGGACAGGCATTAACTGTGGTGTTCTTACAGGATCTTGACCCAGTTGTAGCTTTTCTTTCAGTAAAAATGCTTAAAATACTTGGATCATTTTGCTTCAGCCTATGGAGTATAGCCCTTCCTTGCTGTACATATCCAAGTGATCATCATCCATGCTGATGATTGTAGGTCAGTTGTCAGTGCTCTTTTCTGTTCTGCTGTGTTGGATTGTCAGTAGCCACAGAGTGGTCTTTTGTCCCCAGTCTGGGCATGCCTACTTCCTGCTTTGTCCACATCTTCTCCAAATCGTGAACTTTGCTCTCTGCCATGAGAAAAGGAGAAACTTAGCAGATTCTGCAACTCAGAGGGAAAACGTGTACAGAGACTGTGCAGAAAGTTGGTACCTCTGTTTTGGTTAGTTTGAGAGTTTGGGGTAGGGTTTTTTTGGGTTTTTTTTCAGTGTTCTGGGAAGGCCTTAAAGTATGTAAGTCTAGGTTAACGTGGTGTTACACTCATAGTATTTCTTAGCCCTAGGAAGTAATTGATGAGTAGTTTTTAATGCCTGGTTGGAAGAGAAAACCAATAAATTCAGCTACCATGCAAAATGTCTTACATTGTTTCTTTAGTGCTCTCACTGAACAGACATGTATAAAGCCTTAGAAAAAGTTCTCTGCTTTTGCCAAGAACTCTGCTCTAGTAGGGAATGAGCTTGAAATTATTAGATTTTTCTCTTGACTTGCCCCCAGTTTTGGTTTGGCTTTTTTAGTTGTTTTCTTCTTCTGTGTTTTGTTGTCAGAAGGGCACATCTATGCTGACCTCCTTTTTGCACTGCCACACCAGACCACATACATGTCTTTCTGGAGAATGAGATTTTTTTTTGTTGTTGTTGATGATTTTGGTATCTTTTTAATCTTTAAAAAACATTGCATGGGAAGATGTCAGTTTCCAAGTTATTTTCATCACTGCCATGGTGTGTTGTTTTCTAGCACCCCTGCTGTGAGGGATGCTTTACAGGCTGACTCTGAGGAGTTCTGTGCATAAGGAGCACCAACAGTTCTGCTGCTTGCTAAATTTTTTGAGATACTGGTGCTTTATATTGCAGACTCTTTTGTTTGTAGACTGCATCTTTGAAGTGTGAATTTATATAGATTTAAGAGATTAACATTCATGTAAGATTTGATCATGTGTTGTAAGTAGGGTTTCCATGGAAATGGAGAGGTTGCTACTATGGTTATTCCTTTGGATCTGCCTAGTATTTATGTATGATAGCTTCTCTAAACTGGCTTTAAATACAGCATTATATTAAACATTTTTAAAGATGCAAAAGGAATTATATTGGTTACAGGTACGGTGAAAATAAAAGTGATTAATCTTCATTACTGGGTGTGTACACACAGTAGAGTGCTAAGGCTACTCTGAACATTTCACAGTAGTGTTGAGCATTCCATCCTAAAGAGGTATAATAGGAGAAAATCTTCTCCTGCAAAATGTCCCTAAGCCCAGATGATATGCTGTTACAAGTCTGTGAATTGAAAATTTGGAGGGGTGGGGGTGAAAAGTATTCAGCTCGTGTTATTCACGTAAGTATCTTGAGTGCTCTGATGGACTCTCCCAAATCTCACCATGTTTTATGCTTAAAAATAGCCTTAAGTGTTTCCATTGATAGGATTTTGTTCCTAAACCTGAGAAGAGGGTGATAGTGGTTGTTAGTAAGCAAAAAGTTTGCATTACTGTTTGGTGGTCCGAGCTTCATAACATCAGACTAAAAAAACCACTGAAATATTCTTCATATTGCTGTATTTAAAGCTGTGTTTAGCGTAGTTTTGGAAAGATCAGTGCTCAATTTATATTGACTTTCAGTGTGATTTGAGTACTTAGTTCTCTGATGTTTGAAAATTCCTAATCAAGTTTCTCCGTTCAGTAAATGGGTTGAATTTCTGCTTCAAATTTGAACATTCAATTTGTTCTTCTACTACAGTTATTCAAACATGGAAATTAACATGTTTGTGTTTGTGTAGAAAGACAAAGCAAGTGTGGAGATGTACATATGGAGGAACTAATGAGAGAAATTCTGTTGACCTAATCATGTGGTCAGAAGAGATGATGTTTAGCTGCTGAAGACATCTGACCTTTAAAAGAGGTCTCACTTAATTACTAATGCAGTTTCTTAGAGCTAGAAAAGTACCTGTAAGTCACCAGTAGCTTTTCATGAGGGTCAATTTTCAAAATCGAGAATAAGAATGCTAGAACAACTTCAAGGTAAAATGTGTTCAAATAAACAAGGTAATTAATAATTCAAATTACTGAGTGCCTTGTATTCAAGATTCTGACTCAATTTATTAAATCACAAGCTGCCATTAGAAAGAATACTGTGAAAGAGGCCAACTCCTACCAACTCTAGATGATGGTGAAGGGACAAAGAAGAATTTCCTTCCTAGAGCGCCTACCTGCCTGGCTCTCCCTGTGTGCTGAATTAAAAGCAGTTTCACTTATATTCAGTGATCAGATGCACAGTCACACTTTGGTGACATGCATCTTCCAAGGACATTTAACACCATCAGTCAAATTGGGCTTACTGTTGAAGGTGCAGCTTCAGTTGACTGAGCTAATACATTGCGTTGTGCTTCAGTTTGGAAATTGCCTCTTGCAGGTTACGTGCCACATGCTTAAACGTTGCAGGAATAAATAGAAGCATCAGTAAGATCCATGTAGATTATCCTTTTGTGCACTTTGTCTCTTCTGAAAGTTATCCTGCTGTCTACTGATTCTCAGCATGTCTTTAATCTTCATGATAGCAAAGAAATATAGAGTTTGAGTTGTCTATGGAGGTGTATTAAGAAGAGAGAGAGGTGGTGGAGGTTGGCAGTACAGGTTAGTGAGTGATAGTGGTGGGTTGCCTGGGTAAGCAGCAGTTTAATGCTTTTGCTTCATGTAAGACACGCAGTTGCCTGCACTTCCAGGCAGTTGTCTTGGTAGAGGCTCTGTGCATTGCGTGATCTGTATGAAGGTTTACAGAACTTTGTCCTACATTTTATCCTTGTAACAGATGATTTAAATGTATTTTTAACATGGAGGGCACTCCTTATTGCTAAATCTATAGCTAGGAGATACTCAGCTCAAATTCCCCTGTGTATCTGAAAATGCTGTGAAAACAGATGGTAGTTGTTCACCTCAGCTGGGGAGGAATGGTTTTGTTCTTCTGGCTTGTATTGAGTGTCTGTATACAGGGTCTTTCTTATAGACAAGGCCACAGTGGAATCCTGAATCCGTTCTTGGGCTTAAGTGACATAGCTGTGTCACTGGCTTGTCTGTCTGTCTTCGTATAATGATTTTGAACATGTGTAATAGTTGCTCATTCAACTAAAACTGGAGTGCAAAGATCTTCAGGCAGCTGATCTTTAACACGTCTGTTTGGCATAACAAAGTTGCAGAGCCATATAAATTAGGCCCTCTGACTTTGAGCTGTTGCCGTCATACAGTAACTTGATGCTTCTGATCGATGCAGCAGAAGCTGTTTCCTGCTGAGGTACTTGTGTGTGTCCCTGGCTTGCACACAGCCTACTTGTGTTTGCAGATATGGAAACCAAGGGAAAGCATCAGGTTCAGGCTGAGCTTCTGAAAGGTGACTTTGAAGGCAGTCTTCAAACCTCTGCTCAGAGACCTACCTCATTGTCCTTCACACACAGGACACATTTGTGGTCTTTGCTTTCATAAGGAGAGAGGGGAGGCAGAGGAAAGGAAAGGATGTTTTTCTATATTGGTTGAGAACTGCCAGCCTCATTTAATACTGAAATAATGAGGCAAATTCATCCTCCTGGCTGCTGGCCTTAGTTGGGTCGTTTATTTCAAGTCCAGCATCCAAGATCCAGTTCCAGCCACATACCTCGGCCAGGAGTGGTGGTTCTGAGTTGATCAGGGGGTTGGTAAAGGGAAGGAGTTTTGATTGCTACAAGGAACAACAGTGCTATTGAGATTTGCCAACTGAAGATCAACTCCTGCTATTGAAAACTGCATTTCAGGCCCAACCCATGGTAAGCATCAGCTATGTCCTCACAGCTGTTAGATGTGGTGACAGAGTTCAGGGGCCTCTCTCACCTCATTGATCTTTTTCGAGTCTAAGAAATCATCTCTGAACAGGCAGGCTTTACCCTTGAAAAGACATCCCAGGTGGCTGCATTGCTTGGTTTGCCATTGCAGTGTCATTGAGCAAGACACAGCCAGTCAGTCACAGACCAGCACATCACTCCAGCCTGGATTTTTTATTCCAGTTGAGCCTTCTTGTGGCAGAGTGGCACTCTGTTTTAGAGGCATCCTAGTAGTTCCCACCTTCTTTCTCATCTATGAAAGAGAATAGGTGTAAGGAAACAAAGCTCTTTTTGTGTTCTCAGCTCTTTGAACAAAGTGACCGTGCATGTTTTCAGTCCTCTTCACAAGTCAGTCAGTCAGCTTCCATTGTGTGTTCCAGAGTAAAGAAGAAATGGCATTATTTGTATGTATGCCTGGCTTCACATGGTGACGCTGATGAGATTAAGTCTCTCTTTGTTAGTAGGAAGCTGCTTTAGAGGCCAAGACATTTCATCACCAAGTTCCTCAATGCATCGTGCTGTTCTGCCAGCTGGTGGCTGTACTTCCCTTACTGCTTGTCATTGCTTGCTCTGCTACTGCTCTGGTAGCACCTTTAACTGGTCCTGAAATGCACAAAGCTGACATGTGGGCCATTACACTTTACCTGTGAACACTGCATGCTTGCATGGGTAGTGAGAGCTGATGTTAGATCTAAAAAAGCAACATCTCAATGCTTGCTGATGTGACTTATTTCCATCATCCTGTGAGCAGAAAGACCTTTGTCAGTCACGTGCAATGGGATTCATGAAGATGGAAGAAAGAGCACTTATGTCATCCTGAAGTGACATTTCTTCTATGAGGTGCTACAGCCGTCATGGACTCTTCACCCATTTTATTTCTCAGCCTTGGTAGTTGGTGGCACAATGAGAATTTACTGGCCAGAGAGTAAGGGAAAGCTTCTGGCTGCACCTCTGTAGGCTCAAGCACAAATGCAGAATGTGTGGAGCTGTTGGCTTGTTCACATAATCCCTCCAAGGACTGCAGGTATCTCTGCTTCTGCAAGGTGTGTGAAGAGAAATCTTTTCCCATTGGTGTGCCCAGCTTTTGGGGATGAGAGGGTTGTTTTCCTTGTGCCAGAAAAATCTCACGTATTGTCAGTGGCATGATCATCAGCTGAAGCACACAAACATGAGATGCATAAGACTCAGGGGAGTGTAGATAATGTATTCTTTCTGTCAGGTCTTCTACTGTGCACAGCAGAGTGTGGCTATTCTCTGCCAAGGTGAGAAAACAAACTGGGATCAGCTTCTGACTGACACATTGTTCTCCCATGTAGGAGAAGTATGTTTATTCCACCTATAGTTGTATATTACAAGACAGAACTGTGACTAGTTGTAGTAATTTCTTACATATGATACAAAGGACCTTTAGAAACAACTGAATTTGTTTTGAAGCCCTTAATCCTTACCTTGTCTAGAAGATGAGATGATACTCTGGAAAGAAATGCTGTTAAAGCTGAGAAGATGGTGTAGATATGAAGGATTTCTTCAAAGTAAGCTAAAAAACCCAGGAAAATTCAGCCCTTATAAATCCACATTTCTTAAAAGGCTGTCCATCAAACATGCCATAATGCTTTCTTCTCTGTGTTTTATTCTGTCTGTTCTCTAAGTTTTGGACTTTCAAAAAGGTTGGGTCTCACAATAGATAAATTTTGTATGTTACCTCCCTAAGTACTTTAACAGCTATTTAATTCTGACAACTTGACAAACTCATTCTACAGTTTTGTCATGAGTGTGTGGAGCTGAAAGAAACTATTAGACAAACCTCACTATTTTCACTCTAGACAAGCTTTTAAAAAAATCTATAAAATGTACATATTTATGGCATCATTACAGATCTAATTACAATTAAAAACTGTGATGCAAAGCAAATACTGTGCATAAAACCAGCAAACATTTGGGCAGTCAGTTTTAGATGTTTGCATTTGTTTTTTTCTTTGCTTCACTGGACTGTCACTGTCTCAATAATTTTACAGATATTTAAATGGGGATGATTTACTTTTACACAGGTTAAAATGTTTCAAGGCTTAAGATTACCTTTTATAAGAAATCTTGAAAAAATCAGAAAGCACAGGATGGAGTGGTATGTGAAGCAGGAAAAAGAGAACGTTTCTGTTTGAGTGGAAATTGAGTGGAAGATGTTTCCCAGGTGCCTTTCACAATAAATTGAAATCTGAGGTAAATCACTTAAGAATAAAAACAAAGTAGTGCTTGTAAATATTAATGGAAATGAATGTTCCATTGATGTAGCTGCTGGTGGCAAAAATTCTTCCCAGCTTTTTCGAACTACACAAATAATGTTGCCCTTAATTTCATTCCAGTTTTACCAGTTGGTCAGTTGGAGGGAGGTGCACAGGAGCAGAGGGAAGATTTTTGTATTTAAAATAATAAGTAACAAGCTCCATTTTTTCAGAGCTCCACTGCAGAGATGGTGCTATTCGGACAGCAGTAGGCAAAAAGAACAGTTTGTAACCAGGATGCAGCTTGTTAGATTTTTATGCATTGCTTGGTTCACAGATGAGCTGTATTTGGATAGAGATTGTCCAGGAACACGCTTGCTTGAAAGTGGGTTAGAAGTGTTCTTCATTAGAAATCTCTTCCTACAGAGTGATTTCACTAAACACGATAAAGAAATGGACATCATCCACCCAAAGCTGCTCTGTGTGTTTCATCTTGATTGCTGAGGGAGCAGCACACTGATGACATTTTAAAATGGTTAGCAGACCACAGGAGATTTGGGGGGCTTTTATGTCTTACATGTGCCTTTCCTATCTTCTTGTTAGTCTTTTATTCTCTGGATGGAGTATGATGGTACTGTTTTTCACCCCTTGAGGGGGTCTGCATTAATTCTGTTTTGTAAGAAATCTTAACCAACATATCCTATAGTATATTCTATTATGCACTAGAGATTACATAATCATGACTTTTTTTTTTAAATCTATGGAAAAGCCTTTTCCCGAAATCACTACATCACTACCATTTACAGGTTTCTGCGTCTTTCTCAGAATTGTTGTGCTGCCCACAGCCTCCAGAATCAGTCAGAATCATTGGGCTGGACTGAGACAGGTTTTGAGCATTCACATATTTAGCATAATAAATTCTTGTCCTTTCTGGTAAACTCCTCAGTAATTTGCCAGAATAGCTTATAGTGTCTGGCATATCACATGCAGTCTTTATTGTTCTTAACTCAAAAGACTAGTTTCTAAACTAAAAAATTCCTTGCTTCCATATATTGCTTTATTGATTTACTTGAGGCTTATAGGGTGGGATTACGAAGATTAGTCTTCCTGTCTGTCCTAGAAATATCAGTTAAATCACAAAACTTGGCATTGAAATTCAGCTAGTCAGTTTCTTCATACCTTTACCATAAAAATCTAGGCTATGAAATTCAAGTCTTGAGGTGACAGCAGTGTTGGGCATCCTATGTAATGCAGAAATCACCGTGAGACTGAGTGCTGAATAGAAACTGTGGAGGGGTTTATCTCAGCAGAGTAACTTGTCTGTGTCTTGCCGGGTTTTCTCTAGAACTGTGGTGGTGGTTGTGTTGGCTTTTTTTTTTTTTTAGTTTATTTTTAGTTTTTTTTATGCCTGAAAATAAACATTTAAATTTAAAGTCATGCAAAAACTAGATTCTCTCAATTTGCCTGTGTAGTTAGATTCTTAAAGGCTAGAAAATTAAAAAGTAAAGGTACCTTTTCATGTTTATTACATATGTGTGTATCTGTATATGTATAGCAGTGCTTACTGGTTTTGTCATACACACTAATTTATCTATTGTGCAGGAAGCAGGGAACTGTTATTACAATGCAGTTGCATACGTGTAATTATATGCTAAACAAGCATTGTTCCTATTGCTCTGGAAAGCAACAATGACAGTCAGACAAACAGAACTTGTTAGTTGTCAAGAACCCAGAAGTAACTTCCAGAAATGTTACTGCTTTGTGGCAGAGTAATTTATTTTGTTTCTTGCTTAATTGTGTTTGTGTTTATTGCCAGGATAACAAAAATTACTTAGGCCTTTCATTTATATTTACAGTGTTGTAATGATGCCTCTGGGGTAGATTATGCCCACCTTTCAAGGGGAAAAAAAGGTGGTGTAATAATATTCATTGAACCTGTTTTCTGTCACATGGAGATGTTCTTTTTGAAAAAGACAATAATATGTAAAAGTTGTAGTGAGTGTTCAAATAAGTTGAACATTATTTGCTGTGTTTTTTTCTAAAAATGTGTGTTGGACATATCACAGTACATCTGAACTGTATTTCTGACAGTGTTAAGTAGCTCAGTAGAAATACATTAAGCTGTGCTGTACATATATTTGTAGATAATTTAGCTTCATGTCTGGTCATTTCATAGTAACATAAATCTCCAATGTTAGGATTATATTTCGTATACATGTAATAATATTTAACAAAACAGTCTTTGGCTTATGTAACTTTCATTTGATAAAATTATTAATAAAAACACCTGTTTTGTTTGCAGCATTTTAAATCAGGCTTGAAAATCCTTTTAAGTTAATAAAAGACAGTTATTTAAACATAAAGTGAGATTTATAAAACAACTTCTGTTGCTTATTGCAGTATTACTGATAGGGATTGAAAGGCTTTCCCTGTGATAGTATTGTGTGGGCAAGGGGGAGGGGGGACAAACAAAAATTTGACTGTGAAGCTGACCAGCTCTCTTAACAGTCAAGTTGAAACTCTGACACTGAACAGTGGTATTTATCTTTCTAAAACTCTCCCCTGATATGATTTAACCTAGTCACAATTCGAATTGGATTTTCCATAGCGTCCACAGGTTTAAAGGGGAAAAGTTCACTTGCACTGAATACTTCAGCTGTTGTCCCTAGTCTGTTACTATAGTTTCTGCCTTTTAATCCCCCCTTGGCCTCAATCCTTCAGCTACATATGCACATTAACTTAATTACCTCGAGTTCCCTCCCTGGAATCCAAGAGTAGCAAGTGTAAACCTGTGCATATTTTAGGGATGAGTTTTTCTTTGTCTCCATTTTTTCAGCTTCTTTGGGCTAATATTGTCAGCTCACAAGTGAACACCCTAATTTGGATATCTCTGCTTGTAATTTAACCTTCAGCAAAATGATTGTACTCTTAATCTGTTCTTTCCCTTGTGACCATCAACAACATTTATACAGTGTTAATGGTTTCCTGTAGGAAAATTGGGGTAAACTTGTTTGGAGCTTCAGTTGCTTAATGCAGCTTTCATAAACTTCTCCACCTTGCACTGGCCTTCTGCTGTGCTCTCTGTCAGTGCTGGCAGATCTGTCCCTCAGGAGACACTGCAGTAGGGAAACCTCAGTTTGGTGCCTCTGTACAGGAACAAGTCATACCTTTCTCACTCAGGGCAAGAAAAAGAAATGCTTAGTTCTGTGTTTGAGTAAATGTAAAAGCTGATGGACCTGTGGAAAGCAGTCCATTGATGTGTTTGGCATGTTTGAGCGTGGAATTTAAGCTATTGCATCCTCCTCCTGCTACCAGACTCCCTGTTCCTCTGAGGGCTTGACTCTTGTGCCTTGAGAGCCAGCTCCTGTAAGGTTGTGTGTAATGTGGGATGGACAAAGTGAACTCACTCAAGCAAGTCCAGTTTTAAAAATACAATGGAAAGATTTAGAATTAAGCAGAAATCTGCCAGATTAACTGTGTGTAATTTATGTTCCTTAGGTGACAGGTATTTTTAAGGAGTTCTCTTATTATTGAGGGTATCATTGCTGAATTTTGGAGAATAACTTTCTTGGGTGTTCTTCACTAATTAATGTAACGTAAGCTTTTGGAAGGAAGCTTACAAGGGCAAGTAGTGATAGCACAAAGGGTAATGGTTTTAAACTAAAACAGAGTAGATTTAGATTAGATAGAAGTAAGAAATCCTTCCCTGTGAGCCTGAGCCTGGCGCAGGCTGCCCAGAGAAGCTGTGGCTGCCCCTGGATCCCTGGCAGGGTTCAAGGCCAGGCTGGATGGGGCTTTGGGCACCCTGGGTTACTGGAGGGTGTCCTTACACATAGCAGGGGATTAGAAATAAATGTGTCCCTTCCAACCCAAACCAGTCTGATGCTGTGATTCTAAGAACAACTGAATTTCTATTGCCTTGTAAAGCATTAGAAATGAGAGGATATTAGTAACTTCTTCTCATTCAGTGACTGTACTGACTAGAGCAGCATTGTGTCTTTTGAACTCAGTCCCACCTGAGTCCCATTCAGTCTGTTGAGGTGAATTCAGCTTTCAAATTATTAAATGCAATCCAGGGATGTTTTTCTGTCCTCCGGTTTTCAGCAAGTAAAGCAATGCAGTTCACATCTTGAAAGCCAGTCCTGTTAGATACATCTCTTTTAACATTCTGGGGTGCTTGCCTGTGCAGCATGCCTCTGTTGGCCAGGTCTATAAGGTAATGAGGATTTAAGTGATTACTTGTGTTGACTGTTTCAATTAGCTAGTGATATGGGGGACAGAGGAAAAGGTTACAAAATGCTATGAAACTGAGTATTAAAATGACTTTGGACTTACTTTTCTTTCCAGGATAGTACAAAGTGTGTATCCCTAGTGATCTTAGGCTTTCACTAATTTGTCAGAGACTGAGAATACCATGTGTCTACAATAACTTACAAAATAAAAATGTATTTCACATTAAATGTATAATGTGTTCTGTCAGGCTTTTCAACAACTGTTCTAAATAAGGTAACATCTTCTGATTTCCTACATTGCCATCCACGCAACTTTGCACACATTTGCTTCTTAGAAGTTGTCCATGAATAATACAAAAATAAAAACTCCTGATAACAATGATTAGGATAAGGAGGTTTTTTTATAATTTTAAATTCTGTAATCACAGCTCTGTAAATTACTGTTCTTAATTGTCAGGTTTTAGTTTGAATCAGTAAGAGGTTCATGGAAATGAAGTGAATGATTTACCAGTACCCTGTGGGGGAGTGTGAAGCATTAGTTTCTTGCCAGTGAACAGTTAGAAATTTGCAGATGCTGTCTTCTAAAGAATTACTTGATAAATTTTCATTGTATGTGGCAAGTAGCCAGAAGTTAGGATATCCAAGTTGGGCTACTTTTATACTAAACACTGTTAAGTTCTGGTTAGCAGTTGGAGTCTTTCTAAAATACTCAGGGTTTCAAATTTCTTTTGTGGGCAAAACTGAACAATTGTTCTGGTTAAAGGTGTTTGGGATTCTTGGTACCACAGTAGGAGAGGACACAGAGTAGTCAGCCTGCCAATCCTCTGATTCGGATGCCTGTTTTCATTTTCTTGGCAGACCTGTTTGCAAACTTACTTTTAATTTCTAACCAGTGAAGTCTCAGTAAGTGTTGTTTGCTAGGTGCCTAGCAGAAAGTCAATAACCTGGTTCAGTGGCAGAGGATTTATCTTACTGTTGTGTTCCTCTGTTCATGTCAGGACCAGTAACAAGTGTTTCTGTTCTCATGAACATCATCTTCAGATAGTGCTCCCACTTTCACAGGCATTTGTTTTCTGCAGACACTTCAGCTGGTTAGAGTGTCTTCTGCAAAAGATGAAAGGATACAAGCAGTGTTCATGAGATCTTCAAAAAAAAATGAAAAGTAGTAACTGTAGGGTGTTAATGTTGTAGAGAACTAGAGAAGGAATAGGATAACCTCTAAGGCAAGACCCCATCTAATCCTAGAATCATAGACTGGTCTGGGTTGGAAGGGACCCCAAGGATCATAGAGCTCCAACCCCCCTGCCACAGGCAGGGCCACCAACCTCCAGGCCTGGAGCTACACAAGGTTGTCCTTTCTTCTGCAAGCTACTTATTTTAATAATTCCTGTTCAAATACAGTCAACTTTGAAATTATATTTTGAAGGGGTTTTTTTGTAAATTCGTCTTAAGGATTTATTTTATTTGTTTTTCTCAATGTTCTTGAATCACAGGAGTTTCTCTCTTGGTGTTGAGAGAGTGCTATTCTACACTTTACATTTAAGATATTCTCAGAGAAAAGAGTAATTTTAATGTTAATTGTTCTGGTTGAATAAATAATTTAACTTTGAGTGCATCCTGAGATGAAGCCTGGCTTCAGTTCTGATCCCAGGGAAGGTAAACCATAGCTGGAAACCAGAATACTTTCACCTGAAAATGACAGAGGCACTGTGTAGAGATTCTATACCAATCAGGTTTATTCTTCTGCAATAGGCACTAGGTTTCTTTTCTCCAGTAAGTATTTTAGATAAACTTTTGAAGTCAAATGCATATTTCTACATCTCATTTAAGTTTATTTTTCAGCTTTAAGTATTTTATAGTTAATAAATAGTATCAGGATTTTGTCAATGGTATGTAAATAAGGCTTTAGGAACGGGTTTGCAGTCTTGTTTTCTGGGATTTATTCAGTGCTATGTAGTTGCTTTTTGTTACCATTGGGAGCTCTTGGGCTGTGTGGTCGTTTTCACAAGCACTGTGAGGGATTTGTCCCAACAGAAACGAATAATATGATACCTGAGGTCCATGCAGTGCTCTTAATTTTATAATCAACCCCACCAATAGCATGTTAGATAACTTCTTCTGAAAGGCAGCATGGAAAAAAAACTTAACTGGAAGTGTCTGGATTTCAGATTAATTTTTCTGCTAGGGAATTCCTCCCACCCCACCCCCTCACATCCCCCCCCCAGCCCCCTCCTTCTCTCACCCTGGGGCAGTCTCAGTTTGAAGCTACAAGTCATCACGTTCACCCCTGGACTGCTGCACAGGGCAGCTGCAGTTCTCTGGGAGCCTTCTCTGCTCTGCTCCAAAATAAGGTTTTGTGTTATTCTGTTGGTTTGTGCCACTGGTAGTCATCAAGCCTGCAAGTCTTCCCTGTCTCCAGGACACTTTGGTTTTTTAAGAGCAGGATGCTGTGAGAAGGAGCTACAGGAAGGCCTCCATGGCCTCAATTTACATTTTCTCCTTCTAAACAGCTCTTTAGGGGTGACTCTCAAAGCCCTCAGATGTTTCTAGCTGATCAAAAGCTTGAGAGCACCAGACTTGGAGGTGACTTTCAGGGCCACGCAGTTCAGGGATATTAGTTCCTGCCTGTTGAGTGCAGGTCTAAATGGATACTAACTGCATAAAAATTCTTCAGCTGCAAGGAAAAAAGGTACAAAGTTACTATTTCATTCTAGTGACATCATAGCTTGTATCATTAAAAAGATTCCTTACATCTCCAGAGCCTCCTTGAACAAAATATCACTGGATAACTTCCTAGAATGATGAACACTGGCATTGGAGAAGGTCAGTACTATGTGCAGGCACTGACTCAGGAGAGCAGATTAGAAAAAGCACCCTTTGAATGCTGCAAGTGTAGGATGTGGAAATCTGTGTCTTTCTCTCTAAGGGGTCACATGCAGGTTAAGCATGTTGTACTAGCTGGTTTGTATAAAGCTGGCTGGTGCTGCTGCATATCATCTAACTTATCCCACCAAAATTAATTTTTGGAAACATTGCTTCCCTGTTGTTTTCTCTGAGTTTATAGACAAGAATCTTTACCACTTGAAACCTAGCAATGAAAAGAGATAATGCTTCCTCCCTTTTTTTTTCCTGTTACATAATAGATGTGTTGAACATTGTAAGAAGAAGAGCTTTTAATTTTATGAAATTTGGTTGGCTGTCAAAGAGACATTATAAAAAGTGGTTTCTAGCCAAATTGCATTTGCTGAGGAGTGATGAATCTCTTGCCAGCACTAAAGAGGCACTCTCCACATTGGATATCTGCACACTTGTCATGGGCAGAATGCAGTAATTTTTCTGAACGTAGACAGTAGAAATTCCATAGCAGAAATTGAAGTTTTCGTATTAACTGTCACTGCTTCCAGCAGCTGGTGTGCTGACAAATAGAGCAGAGGTGGTGGGGCTGGGTGGTATTGTTCCTGCTCTGATGGTTTGCTGTTGTGATTGCCTTACTCTCTTGTAAACTTCATTTTCCTGTACATGTTTGTGTTTTGTTGGTTTGTTGGTTTTTCTTTTGGGTGGAGGGGGGGTGTTCAGTTAAGAGAAGGAAGAAAATAAATATTATGCAGTGCATAACATGACTGCATCACTCAGGGATGACTCATACCTCTTCTCATATCCCACTGTATTGTCACCAGACATATTGTTAGGGTGAATGCAGTATTAAAATGTAATCAAATAGTTATTTTTGTGTACATATAAAAGTCAGAAAAATATCTGACCCCATTGGAGGCAGGGTGCCAGCAAAAGTGAGGCTTGGAGACTTCATTTAGGACCCTATGTAAAACAAATGAAAAAAGGCAGACAAACAAGATGATTTAAGGGGTGACAGCTTTAAGGCTCAGTATCTATAACATTTCTCTTTGCATTTTTACCCTAAAAGTTCATTGGGATAGCACCCAGGTATTAACTGTAAATTAGCTGCTAACAGTGGTAAATCATCTTCATTCTATTGAACATCAGGAGAAAGTTTAATGTTTTGACGTATAAAAACATTTAAGAGGCAAGCTACATTTAAATGTAAATTGAAAGCGACTGAATCCCACTGTAGTGGGATTTATAGTGGCTGTTTTAAACCTGAAGAAATGTTTAAGCAATAGGTGTTTTGTATCAAAAACTTCATTAGATCAGGAATAACACACAGTTGGAGCAATGCCTTGCTGCATATTAACTGTTAGTTTGATAAATGCAGACGTCCACATTAAAATATTTATTCTTACTTTTTTTGGATAAAATTATTGACGAGATACATTTGAAAAACAAGTGTGATTCTTCCTTCTAGTGTCAAGGGCACAGGCAGAAAGAACAATTTTATCCATTTTCAAAGGAAGATATTTCAGAGGTTTTATATCATTGAGAAACATACTGTTTTGTTTTTTTTTTTAAATCTGTAGATGAGCCTGAGTTGGATTTGAATGTTTCAAGATGCTGAAAAGAAATCTTCTTTTGCAGCTGTTGTTAAGAACAAGAGAACGATAATACTAATTTCTGTTTGTATCTTGAGCATTTAGTGAGGAAGTTCTGAAAATTATTTTCCTGAATGCAGATAAGATGCAAAATGGCTAAATGATTTTGAGGGCTCTATGGATCTGATGCAATCCAAGAGAAAAATAGAAATGAGAACTCTGAGTGTAATCATGCTAAGTTCAGAAAAGACAGCCTGTTAGATGTTCTCTCTGTAATGAAAAGCCAAATAAAAATTACATTGTAATAATGCTAGGGTTGTAAATGAAGTTGAAGTTGCCCATTATGGAGCCAGAGACTGTTTGGACATGAAAAGTATTTGCTGTTCTGGTAAATTTATTTGTAGTTAATAGTGATAAGCATAGTAATGTTGGAGTATACCTACTACTCGTGCAATCTTAAGTGCATACTCAGTGAAGTGCTGTTTGCTTGTTGTATGGTAATGCCCTGCCCATCTCCAACCAAGATCAGTTCGTCACAAGATTCACATGTCATGGAGTTACACATGACACCATACAAAATTTCCAGGGCAGGAACCAGAGGACCTACAGAAATCATAATTTTAATGTGTCCAGCCTATTTGTAGCCAGTTACTCTTGGCAATCAGAGATCCCCATAAAATTATGAGTATCTTGTTAGTGCTTCTGTAGGCAACAGAAGCGATTACATTAGAGAGATGCAGCAAAAGATTGAGAAAAAAAGGCTGTCTTGGGGTTCTCTTTAAAGGTTTTGATTGGCTTTAAATACTGTTGTGGCCAGCTGTTATATTTGAAAATGTGATATGTTAAGCCCAAGAGTCAGCTTTCCTTAAATCAATGAGGTTTGTATGTAACTATACTGTTGGCTGATGAGAGCGAACAAATCCGTTCTTGCAGCTGTACTCCGTGGATTGCTAATGATAACCTATCTCAGAAGTGGTATTGTAATGTGGTTAATGTAATTGAAAAGCATATGTGGGAAAAGGAAATTCTTTCTGCCAGTTAGAAAGCGTATTAATTGAATAGGTTAGGAAAGCTGCAGAAGAGAAGAACAGGGTGGATTACCAGTCGGTTTCTGAGGTGAAAACTGTTTCATGATTTGAGATAGAATCTGACTTGAAATGGTGCTAAAAGACCTGTATGAAACGTGAAGGAATTTGTGTGTCTGAGTTTGCATGTGTATGTGTACAGAGCGTAAGAGAAGCTCACCTGCTTGGAGACCATTAAGTTCAGGGACATTTGTGGAAAAGGATGAGGAGAGAAATGTTTCTCTTAAACATGTTTAAACATGATAGTGAGATTGTGTACCTGTGTAAGTAGGGGAAATCATTGTTATATTGTTACAGCCTGAAGAAACTAGCTTCTGTATCTGTTTGGATGCTTAAATACCCGGTCACCTTGAGTGTCCACTTTATCACTACATGGAGATTCTAATATCTGACACTTTCAGGTCTTGTAGGCATTTATAAAACATGCAAATTACATGGTCACACTAAACCAAAGAAGTAAAATTTGTTTTCACTGCTACATTTGCTGTTACCATTCTAGTGAGCTGAATGGTATGAATTCCCAGGGTCCTTTTTAGGAGAACAGGCTGCCTGCTACTGTTTGTGAAGGTAGAAGAATTGCATGATAAGAAATACCCCCTTGTCTACCTCATCTTTTTCCTCTAATTCCTATAGTTGACATGTTATGCTGAGATTCCTGTCTACAGATTTACCTTGGGACTTAGATTACTGATGGCCCAGAAAAATTCTCTGCTGTTCCTACAGTCTGACATTCCCCAGAGGCCCATAGGGTCAGTATAGTCTTGGAGAATGCAGGCAAGCCTTTATTAATGGTACATGAATATTTTATTAATGGTACATGGATAGATCTTTCACTCTTTTAGAGTAACCTCACATCTGCAGCATGTACTCTTGCAGCTTTTTTTCCTAAGCAGTAGCTTGTTCTGGAAGGTGAATGTTCTGCCTTAGTTTTACTGCTCTGCTTGGATCAGCAACATGACATTTATAATAAAATGGTTTCATTATAAGAAGGTTTGTTTTTTTTTTTTTTCCCCAACATTATCTGGCATTTATTTGAAGTTAATAAATTGATCTGTTTTGAATCTCAATGCAGAATGGGTGCAGCAGACAACATTTACAAAGGTCGAAGTACTTTTATGGAAGAACTGACAGATACTGCTGAGATAATAAGAAAAGCAACTTCAAGATCACTAGTAATTTTGGATGAATTGGGAAGAGGAACTAGCACACATGATGGAATTGCTATTGCTTATGCTACACTGGAACATTTCATTAGAGTTGTAAGTGTTTGATCTGACATGTGGTTGTGAATGCTTTTTCAGCCTGTCCCATGTTAGGCTGAACTGGACATGATGCCTGTTTCCTTGTAGAAATGTAGCATGTCTAGACTCAGAGCAAAGGGGCATGGATAGAGGATACCAGTGTTGTGTTTTATAACTGTTTTAAGCCAAACCTTCTTACATGCCTTACCTCATTGTTGTAGGTGGAGTCACTGACACTGTTTGTCACTCACTATCCTTCGGTTTGTGAGCTAGAGAAGATGTATCCAGACAAAGCTGGTAATTACCACATGGCTTTCTTGGTGAATGAGGAGGAAAGTGCTGAACAAAAAGGTACAGTATAAATCCATCTGAGGTTTTCACACAACAGGTGTAGGCAGAAACTGTAGAAGTGTAATTTAAACCTCAACATGAAAGTCACATGTTCAAATTCACTAGAATATCAGCCTATACAGAAATTTTGGAGGGCTTGAAAACTGTACAACCATTTCTCTTTCACATTTAATACAAGAATCAGTAACCTGGGTCAGATAAAAGAGTCACACAGCTTGGTAACTCACAGTAGATGAATACAAAGGATTAGGGAGGAGGGATTAGGGATCAAATGTGTGTTAACTCTTTCTCTAGAAGATCTCACTGTCTGCAAACATTTGCTCTTTTGGGGGCTTCAAGAGCTAGATGGTTTTCTGATTTTTATTATTTTCAACAAGGTTGTCTAGTTTCTCTGTGTATGCATGTGTACTTTTGGCATCTTCATCCTATTGTGTAAGCAGTTTTCACTGCATTGTGTGAAGAACAACTTCCTCTGCTTAGCCCTTTTCCTTGTTTGACAAGTACCTTGAGCCTCTCTAACTGCAGTGATGATCACCCTTCATGGTGAGAACTGACTGTTACTGTAAGTTTCCTATCTTTTAACCAATTATATACAAATGCAAAGGCATTCCTTTTAGATTATGGCTGCTTAGTTTTCAGAGGAGCACTTGATGCAGGGCTCTTGTCAAATACCTTTCGAAAATTCACACAGGGTTTATCCACTACATGTGTCTTACTCACATGGCATCCAAACTTAGAACAGATTTGTGATGTAGGAATTCCCTCCATACCTTTGCTTTTTTTTCTTTTTCTTGATGTATCAGGTTTAATCAGGTGCTTGACAATTCTGCTTGTATTCTGGTTTTCCTGCTTTGCCTGAATTCTTCTTAGGAATATTGAAGAATTGATATGAGCATCAGCATGTCCTTTGCTCACAAAGTTCATTAACTGGAGTGTTGATCTTTGATCCCATGATACAACTGAGATGTTACCAACATTCAGTACTTACTAGTCCTTAACAGCTGTGTCCACAAAGCCCTATCATTTATGTTTCACTTTGTCTTATTTCACGTTTATGTCCTGCTTCAGCATTTCTACCTTAAATGTTATTTTACCTGAACCTTCAGGTTATATGTAGTCTTTACAGTTTTGCTACAGAGAGACACAATAGCCTGTGAGCAAAAATGCATCTGTGTTTCTTACTCTATAACTTTAGCTTCTGTTGTCTTAACATTTTAATTGTTTCATTTAAGGTGAGTTTTATGGCATGTTTTTTCCCAATCTTTGACTTAGATAACTCAATTCACCTTGAGTCATTATCAGTTATGGAAATGTCCATTGTTCCAAAATCTTGCAATCTTAAAACAGAAAAGTGAATGGTAGTGAATGATGTTGTAGAGTTTCTGGTCTTTACACAAGGCCTGGCTTGTGCAGAGTTGCAACAAGGATGTCTTAGGAGGAAAAGGAAGGAGTCATAGGACCTATAATGATGTCTTTTACATTTGTACCTTTTCATCCTGTAGAAAACCCCCTAGCAGAGGATCCACCATCCCAACTTGTATTTTTTTCTAAGCATTTTTTATGGCTTTCAGCCTCCTGGTAGGCAGGAAGCTTTTTAATGTGGTGTGGTTATGGACTTCTTGACTGATAGGTTACTGACACTGTCATTGCTTAGCAGACATGAGATGGAGTGTCCCAGTTGCAACATAATTAATCAGTTTGACGTACAGTTTTTGACACACAGAGATAAGTCTGCTAAAAAAGACACCAGGTAAACATCTATTTAAGAGTTTTTTCATTCTCACAATGGGTAGGTAAAACAGAATAAATCATACCTGAAGCATGAATGGCAATGAGACCACAGTCTTTGTCATTTCAGTCTTTGGTCTGCTGTGTTTTATTAACATAATAGTTTCTCATTTTGGTTTTATTTTTTAGGATTTGAACACGAAGAGAATCCTGAATTTATCACTTTCCTTTATCAAATCACTAAAGGAGTCTCTGCAAGGAGTTATGGGCTAAATGTTGCCAAACTGGCAGATCTTCCTGAAGAAATCTTGAAGAAGGCAGCTCACAAATCAAAGGAGTTGGAGAGGATAGTGAATATGAAAAGGTCAGAACAATTGTGATTTCCCCTCTCCTCAATGAATATTCAGCTATGAATTTAAGAACATTTCACACAGTATGCATTAAAAAATGTACAGTAAGAACTACTTCAGCTACCCTCCTCTACTTTTCAGGGAAGACAGTGAAACAAACCTCAAAAAAAAAAAAATCTTAGGGAAATCGTGCTATCTCTTTCAATCAAAGCTTTAGATTTAAAAGGTAGATACTATGTCAGAGGTTAATTGCTGCTCTCTGAAACAGGATTGGAAAAAACTAAATGCATGTTGAGCTAACATTAGGAATAAACTGTGGGGGGTCTTTTTCTTATGCTAAATACGTAATGTATGCTTTCATGTATGTATTTTCTCTGTTTTCAGAGAAAATATTTAAACATATATTTAATATTTAGAATATAACTCACATCTAGTATCTCTTCTGTTCTACCAGTGATAGTGAAAATATTAATATATTTAATTTGGAAAGGATATTATTCTCCGTGGAACTTGTATTTGCATAATACAATATAGATGAATATTCTTCAGTTTAACTTAAAAAATTAAGTATTTATGATTTAATTAAAGTATTAATAATTTATAATTTATTTTGTTTACCTCCTCCTCCCACTCCCCGACACAACACACAAAAATTTACTGAAAGTTTGGGCGTTTTAATATCTTTCTGCTAACCACTTTTCATTTAGGAGCTTATGCACTTTATATAGAGACTAGTTATGAAAATTCTTATGTGTGTCAAATAGTATCACCTCTATAAAACCTGTAACATTATATATATAGTTTAGATATAAGTATGTGCGAGCATTCATTTTAATTTCCACTGAATTTTTTGTTATTGTTGTTTTCAGTGGCAGTCCTATCAGTAAACCTTCAGGAATATAATAAATTAACATCCTTGTTGCCTGGTGGTTGTAACTAATCCTGACAGAATAATTTTGTATGAGAAAATTTTGAGTACTAATTATTTGTAGGTGCAAGCAGTTCTTTTGAAACTGAACAGTGCTTAGTGCTTAACACCAGTTTTTATCCCTTTTTCAAAAAGCAAAATAATTCTTTTGATGATACATGACAGTTTGTGGGAAAAATAATGTGGTGGCTTCTGTTAATTGGAAATAATAGCCCATAATTGACAAAAGTAAAACAACAAATTACTAGCAGTGACTTGACTCTGTTGTTATGTGGGGTTCTAAAATCAAGGAAAAAAAATGTTTTCCAGAAAGGTGAGAGTATGAGCTGGAAGGGTAGTGTTACTGTGTGATAAAATTAAGATGCAAAATAATACTATATGTACATTTAGCTTGTATTACTTTGTTCTGTGAAAATCATGCTAGCATATTACTTGGACAGGGCACAGAGTTCTAGTGTGTCTCCAACCTGTGGGCAGTAAAACTACTATCCAGTGATGTCATTAGAAGATTGATTTACAGTGCCCATGGAGGGGTAGCATGAGGGCTGACCAGCCAGTTTTAATTAAGGGACTTAATTGTGCCCAGTTGTTCAGCTTTTGAATAGGTAGGTAAGCGATTGTCTCTATTTTAGATTTTGGTATAGAATTTGCTTCTGTACTTGTGGTGGTTTGGCCCTGGCTGGAGGCCAGACACCCACCAAAGTCGCTCTGTCACTCCCCTTCTCAGCTAGGCAGGGGAGAGGAGATATAATGAGAGTCTCAGAAGTGAGATGAGGACAGGGAGAGACCATTCCACAATCAGCACCAAGGGCACAACAGACTCAACATGGAATAAAATGCACCTATTTATTACCCAACTGAAACAGGGCAGGGTAATGAGAAATCAAACCAAATCTTAAAACCCCACCCCTCCCATCTTCCCAGGCTCAACTCCACCCCCCATTTCTCTCCCTCTTCCCCCAGCAACACAAGAGGATGGGGGCTGGGGTCAGTCCATCAGATGTGGGTAACCTGCTGCCTCTGAGACTAGCTTACACCATGTGATGTTTGACGCTTTCTCTTCTCCCTTTAAGGACAGTGAGCTACACAGGGGGTGAGGGACAAGGGACATCCAAGGCACATCAGTTGGTAATTCATCAGATTTGACCTGTAGCAGGTTATTCCTTCCCTGGAGACCTTTTGCACACACTTTGTAGGGAACTTCATGCAGCTGTATAAACCTGGAGCTCAAGTCAATGACAAAGTAAAAAAAAATCCCAACAAACAACTATTATGTCCAATGACTTCAAAGAGTATAAATGATTGTATTAATTTTTCCAGTTCTCCCGTGTAGGTCATTATAGAAATACTTGCTTTTGTATATTCCTGTTTATTTTCCCTTATTACCATGATGTCATCTAAATGCCAGAGTATTTTCCTATACCTTCTCCTCAAAAGAGGCATTAACAAATTCAGAATTTGGTATGACATATCAGTGGTAGGAAATAAAAATTATCATGAACTTGGGAATAAAACTCAGACCTCTTCGTAGCAGTATACTTGTGGTGTAACAATACCCACAGGCTAGCTGTCTTGTCTTAGTTTTTAAAACACATTCATTTTATTTAAGAAAATCCACTGTGTAATTCCATCCAGTCTTGACATCTTTGTCATCAGGAATGTATTAACCTATTTTAAACATCCTGTTGTTATTTGTGTCAGCTCTTTTTAAATCAAAAAGTATTAAAAAAAGAACACAGAAGGATGTGTCTACTCATTTATATTGAAAATATCTCTTTATGGTTCTACTAATGCACATTTGTTGGAATTGAATGCTGAAAATTAAACAGTGCAAACTACAATGCTGTTTGTTGCCTTTGCTCTTGCTCAGTGTTCTATTTCATCTCATCAGTGTTTCTAGTGCTCTGAAGTTAGCTATAAAATTAAATTGTTGACTGACAGAGCTGGAATAAATATGTTTGGAAATGTTAAATAATTGTTTAAAGATCACATAACATTTTAAACTGTGCAAACTGCTGGTTTTGACTGTGTATAAAATTTTGCATAAGACTATAGGGCTTTCAAGGTTTGATGTGTTTAATTTAAAAATACTTCCACATTCTGACTGATATTTGTTTGCCCCCCACCCCCCTTTTTTCCAGGAAAAGGCTGAAGTGCTTTGCTGAAGTATGGCAGATAAATGATTCTCAGGAACTACAGAAATGGAAAAGTATGTGTGAACCTGAAGATGAAAGAAAGGACAGTTTTTAGTCTTCAAATCATGCTTAAAGATTGAAAATATTGGGGATGCAAAATACAGATCTGAAGACAAACAGATTATAGGTGCATTAAGCTGACTTTTCTGCCTTTTGAGAGATAAGAGATGATGCATTGTGATATGATGCTCCACACCCACTTCCTGATTGTATCTTTCTCACTTCACATTTCCTCCCTGAAGTGTTTTCACCCTTTTCCTTTAATGCAAAATGTCTAGTGGCATTGGATTTGGTTTCTAATATGTTTAGAAAACAAGAGAAAAATTACGTTGATAAGTAATTTGGCAAATATTTTTAAATAAAATAATGTCTTTTAAATTTATCACATTTCAATTTCTATAAAAATCCCTCTGTGTTGCAAAAATGTAGCTGAGTCTTGACTATGCTATACTGCTGTGCAACTGGTAAATGACTGCCATAAAGAGACTTTTTTGGTTTGTTTGTTCTAGTATTAATGCATTTAAAAATCACTGGTTTTGTAGATCACCCTCTAACATGCACCATGAATTACGAACAGTGTGTGGCTGGATAGGAGAGATGGTGCAACTAGTAGTTCTCAAAGCAGCAGCACAAAACACACATTGACTGGTTTTCCTCTTCATTCTTATGCATACCTGCTTCTTTTTCAGCTTCAGCTTCTGATATTGGCATGGTCTGAAGACTGACATACCCTAAATAATGTTGGAGTACCATAAGATGAGATGAAAAAGGCAATTCAGACTATGCAACTGACATCCCCTGTGCTCTGTCAAATGCAGAGTAAAGCTGGGAAACATGTTTAAAAACAGAAATGATGTTTTTTAAATTTTGAGTGTGATATCCAATTGATTTTCCTTTATAAACATAACCACTTGCTATGAAAGTGGACAGTGATGTCCAGACACTTAAAACTTGGTAAATACTTTGTTGTGTTTTAAAAAAAAAAAAAAAAGTGGAAAGAAATTAAATAAAATATAGTCTTTATTTTAGTCTTTTTTATAGTCTTGATGAAATGAGGTTTTGTAATCTTGGAGACAGCTGAACCTTTCTAATTTTTTTCAGTTTATATTTTTTTTTCTGAATAATGCATGTCAGATGAAGATGAAGTAGTGATATCACATGGGATTGAATTAGCCTTTCCAATATAGAGAACTTCATGCAGAAAAGCTTGTAATTTTTTTTACCTGTGAAAAACAATTGCTAACCTGCACCAAATATTTTTTCCTGATAGTTCAGATGACAAAGCATAATTAAAAAAAAATATATAGTTTGTCTGCTTCAAATAGCAGCATCTATTTAATACAAGCATCTGCTTCTGCTGTGTGTGGTGTATTGATGTAAATCAGAAGAGCTGAAGAAGGAAGCAGTTTTTTAAGGTGTTGCTGCCCAAGTGTTTTTAGCTTTGCCACATGTTGTGAAGCACGAGTGTAATACTCCATTATTAATGCACACAGCTGTGGTGCATTGGAACTCAGGACTTGTGACCACAGTCTTCAAAGAGAATAAATAAGCCATTACTGAATTCCCATATGTGCTAAATGTGCCTTTAGTGAGACTCTCTTTACCCTCAGGGGAGCATTCAAACTGTGCCTCTGACAAGGAAAAAAATACCCACTACACCTGTATGAAGTCTGAAAAGAACTGAGAAATACAATTAAGGATGGAGAAATGGACTGGCCCCTTCATACTATCAAGAGCAAAGCAATTACAGCAGGCTTTTCTCTTAATGCCTGCGATCGTATTAGAAATAACTTCTGAATTTAGCCCTGCTCAGTTCAAGAACAGAGTTTATCTTGCTATCCCAGTAAGGTTTATTTCTAGATGTGCAGGCTAATTATTAAAGCCACTGTTTTATTCTCTGCTGATTCCTAGCAGATAGGTAAAAAGTTACAACCATTTGAGGATGCACTATGAAGAGATGGCGTACTATTGTTACATGTGTTTGCTGCTGATTTTAGGATACATCTGTAATGAATCACACAGTACAGTGCCACTTCATCTAGAGCTTCTTCTGATGACGTGGAGCAGCCACCCTCATTAGCAGGGTGAGTGCCACGTGAGTGTGATGACTCTGGGATGTGATGAGTTCAGACCTCACTTGGGTACATTTGCAGAGCATGAGATTAGGTGTAGTCTAGACAGGCAGCCAGACAGACATTCCTTGGCCTTTGTTAGCACAGAACACTAGAGGGATATAAAGAAACAAAGGCTTGCTGGAAAACCTGCAAAGGCATTAATTTTGTAGGAGGTTTGGGGTTTTTTTCCATGTTTTTTTGCTGTTGTAAGCTGGGACTTGCGTGTCTGTCATAGCAGGAGTTCTAAGAGATGGAAAGATGAGAAGCCTCTTTTGTGTTTTCCTTTTTTTCTCCTTTCTTCTTTTCTTTTCAATTCCAGCGCAGTAAGTTTCATCATAAAGACAGTTTGAAGTACGGTTTTTGGTAGGTGGTAGAATCCTAAACATGTGCCCAGTTTTTAAACCAGAGAAATAAACCTTTTGTCCCAGTGCTGAGTCAGCAAGTTTGGATCTTTCATGCTGACAGCTGCAAGACTAAAGAAGAGTGATCCATACACAGAACATGCTTGGTTGTAGTGGGAATTCGTGCTCTTCTGGAGGTCGCCTTCAAGAAAAGAATGTCTAAATATCTTTGTCAAAATATGAATATTTTTGGGAACCTGCACAGTGTTGGCTCCTCCTGCCTGTGCCAGCATGTTACTGACAATAGTAAGATGTAATACTGATGTGAAAAATACAGATTTGTACTATACATAAAGGTATGGTCTCCCTGAAAGACTTTAGCACTTGATGGCTTTTACCTGGTTTCCTGAAGTATTTATCACTCCCTTAGGCTTTCCCACTGTTTCCTCTCCCCTGCTCTTGAAATATAAATTTTAATGCCTTTGTGCATCTTGTCTGGAATGTTATTGCCTTTAGAAACCGCAGTGCCACAGGTTAGCAACAAAAACTGGTAGATGGTTTTGATGGAAGAGAAGGCGAGAGAGGGCTGGGTACACTTGTCACTGCCTTTTTGTGTTTGGTTATGTAAGAACGTAATTATAGAATACCCAAAGTAAAACACATTACCAGTAGCAATTACCTTTCTTACTGGCACACAGTGCCTTTCACTGAAGTAACTCTCAAGAGGATTTTCCCATGTATCACAAAGTTTTCCAGAAGTATTTATAGAAATTACATTAATTTACCTACCACATAAGTTTACAACCCGTATAAATGAATTTAAAGATCACTGAAATGTCATCTGAGTCAGGTATTGCAGTTAAGTCTGTTCACTGCAATGAAAGTATTATTTATTCAAATCTGTGGGAAAGCAAAGCATCCAAATATTTCTACTATATGTAAAATTCAGTGAGAATTTAACTCAGTTATTTGAATTTCTTGCAGGTCTGACATAAGTGCATGTTTCATAGGGAGATAAGAGTTTGGTAGATTGCATTGCACTGAGAGAAGTAGGACGCTGCTCCAGAATCTGGATCACACTGCTAGAATGGCTGTTGGAGGGCCTCCTCCCCACTCTCACCCCAGGTGGCCACTGCAGTCTCCTTCAAAATCTTAGCACCAGCACTGCCAGTCTTGGACAGCAATCTGAAATGTAAGTCTGAGCCCTCTGCCTCTTCCCCCTCTCCAGTTTTACAGCCCATGAATGGACTGGATGCTTCTCATCACCTTTTAATTGTTCCTAAACGCAAAGGCCACAGCAAGCGGAAATTTACCATCACAGCATCATTTTCCCATCTGTTTTCAAAGCCTCCCTCACACCTCCCTGCAAAATCCTTGACACTTGAACCCAAATCAAATGTTTGTTAAATCCCAATTCAGTTCTGGGGGACCTACCAGTCCAGCTGGTAGGTAAGCATAAGATTCAGCTGTGAGACCACTTATTTGGGTCTTAGAACCACATCAGTCCAGTGCTGTTGACGGTCCTTGTTTTGTAGCTCTGCTTAGGAGAAGCTCTGGATTTACCCAGCTTGGTACAGTCCTGTACTAAAAATTCTCTTACCAAAATTATAGAACTCTGCTCACTTTGACAATGCTTCATTTGTCACTGTACATGGCTAAGCACACTTGGTGTGGAAATCCTTCCCTTGAACCGTATATTAGTTTCTTCCTCAGCTACTGATGCACAAGCTTGATGACTTCCTTAATTACATTATAGATTTTTCTCCTTGCCTAGCCGTAAAGACAAGTAGGAAGCAAAGGATGTTCTCTTAATTAAAAAAAAAGAAGAATTTCTGAAACATCTTGTTTTGTAAGATGTGAGTCCTTGCAGGTCATGCTATTAATTGTGAAATAATCTATTTGTCCGAGACTAAACTGGATTAAGTCATAAATGAGCTGTAAAGAAAAGGATGACAAGGCCTAAGATACTATTCAGGGGAAATAAAGGGTGAGCAAGATAAAGACAAATACAGAAATCTAGGAATAATTCACTGTTCTAAGAACAGCAATAGGAAACGGAGTGAGCAGGCACTGGTTTGATGCTTTGGCTATAGGTAGAAGACATAAGGTGAAGAGAGCTTGCCCAAGGCTGAGTGCTGCAGTGAGCTCTTGTGCTGTTGCTGTGGATGGCCAGCACTCAGACTACAAGCAGTATCTTTCCTTCAGAGGTGTGATCAAGAGCATCTTGCCCAAAGTAGTCACAGGGAGATGGAGGTGGTGCCTGGTCATAGGATTCATGTCATTGACATCGCAGCTTGTGGAGGATGAACTAAGCCATCAAGGGAGGGCAGGGAGATAAGTTTGATGGCCCCTCTCCTCTCTGTGGGTCACACACAGAGGTGTTCTCATCACTCATGATGGAGAAGGCGTTTTTATTCCATCCTCAGCCCTGCACAGGTTCATCACAGAATAAAGTTCAGCCCTGAAATAGAGGGCTTTGCCTGTCTTTTAAATATGTATTTATATAATGTTCATTAAAAGGCAGAGTTTTCAAATATATTTTTTGAACTTGCAAGGAATTTTTAAAATTTTGACTGCCTTCCTTCCAGATGTTTCCTTCTAAGTAACAATATTTTGGGGGGTATTATAAAATGAGGTAATTTTTATTTAAAATACTGGTAGATGCCCCTAGTAACAAAACTGAAAAATACTTCTGATTTAAAGGTATTTTTAATGTTTGGGTCTTTGTTTGTGGCAATCGGTGATTCCTGGGAAAGAAGGGATTGGAAAACACAGCAAAATTTAAATAAACAATCTGCAATGAAGAAGTAGAAATCAACATTGCTTTTTACTTACAATAATCCAAATATCCAGGGTGACTTAAAACTCGGTGTCCTGAATACCAGGAAGATTACTAGATATAATTATCTCACTCTTATGTAACACAAAATAAAAAGTTTCAGTCAAGTGCTGAGCTTTTCCTTCTGCCTACATACTGAAATATTTCTCTTTGCATATTCCCCTCTGCGTAAAGCATTAGAAATTGACTGTCACCTTAGAGCATTTCAGAGTGACTCGTGTATTGTGTGAGCACATGTTTTTAGTTCTCAGTTTGGGGAAGGGGAAATGACAGCACCGTGATGCTCACGGCTAGAGGCAGGTGCCACTGAATTTGCCATACGGGACCTCCTTTTGCTGGTAGGTCTGTCAGGGTGGGGGACTGGCGTTTGCCTTTACATGGCTGAGTAGGACGCTCAACCTCCCCCAGGGCCCTGGTCCTCTGGCTGGACAACATCACTTGGGAGTAGGGGGGCTGTGGGTGGGGGAATGCCAATGTCCCTTCCCTGCGGGATCCAGCGGGACAGGAGGACCAGGCTTGTGCCCTCGGAGGACTGGGTTGTTTAGTCAGCTGAGGTTCCCACTGCTGTAGAGGAAAGGAGAAGGGAAAAGGTCTGTTCTCTAGTTGATCCACCACAGGGGACAACACCACACAGGGCAAATATTTATTTAGCAGTGAAAAGGCTAAAGATCGTTCCTTAGATCTCTACTTGGATGTGCTAACAGGCAGCTTGTCAGCCCCCCCTGTGTGCCTCAAACTTCTCTATTGCAATCACTGGAAAAACAAGTGCTTCAGTGAGAGCAAGCAAAGAGGGAAGTGGGGGGGATGTTTAAGGAGAAGACCTTGAAACAGCGTTTTTGTCAGAGTTTAAGTCAGCCTATTCAAAAAGCATATCTCCAGGGAGTGATAAGGCTTGTAATTTGGGATTTTTTTTCAAAACTCCAAAGTAACTAAGTTTTAAGAAAGCCAAGTACACAACACCAAGGTACGCTGAGCTGGCTTTTCCAGCTGGAATAGCTGGAATGCTCCCAGCTATTAAGATTGTCACATTGCAAGAAGCATAGTGTCCAGGGAGACTTCCCCTCTTCCCAGCTGGTTGGTATCTGTGGTGTTTATGTTCTCCTTAGTTATGTCTTGTGCATACTTTGAGTTAATGTCATTTAATTTTGGCTCACTGAAGGCATCTCCGTATATTGCGCTCTATTTGCAGTACTTTACTTAAGCAAAGACTGCATTAATGCAATAATTAGCTATATTAAACCAGCTGATCATCTATGCAAATTCATATTTTTAATAGCTTCCACCTAGAAAAATAAAGCCCTGCTAATCCTTTAATTAATTTGCAATCTAAAACTGTGTAAGCCTTTGACACTCTGTTTTCAGGAGCAATTAAGTTCAAGCCTGTGGCCAATGGTAAGTTCAGCTTGAGCCTGTGTTATGTCCCACAAGCCATCAGGATGAGCAGCTGTAGTTTTCCTTCCCCTCTGTACCCAACAGCTGGGAAAAAATCTCCACCTGTTTCCCAAGTGATGTGTGGCACACAGGCAGCAGGTATGCTCACATTTTATCCACTCCCACAGAGTTTTCATTCTTGACCTCAAAGATCTTTTCCAGCCAAAATGATTCTGTGAGTCTATGATCCTAAACAGGACTGTTTTAATTCCTCTTTGGGTCTCTCCAAGGCACCTTTGCATACTAACATCCTCACCACCATTGCTGCCCAATTTCCTTTAATCACAGTCTTACTCCATGTAACAGTTCTAACAGGCTTTGCAGTATGTTCTTCATGTTCACCGGTTGTTTCTCAGCTGGTATGTGCTACAACGATCTCATCCATCATTGCCAATAATTTTCCTTCCTCCTGATGAAGACAGAGGGTGTTCAACAAAAATAAAATAGCCCCTTGTCCCTGAATTTAAACTTTCCTCTGTACAGCAGCACCTTACAGCTAATTCCTCCTCCCTCTGATAACCAGGCATTTCAGCAGAGGCTACGACATTGCTCTGGATTTTATATTCCCAATGCTGTAATGTAAGAATGCTTCCATACATTCCTTCATTGTGCTGTTCTTCAGGCCAGCGTGTCCTGCAGTCTCTCCTCTCTACCCCAATTTCTGTGAAGACCTGTCCACATGCCTCATAATCAGATGCAGGCTTGATGAGACCAGGCACACAGTAAACAAGATGCTTGCCTGCAAGGATCTCTTCCTACAGACTGGGAAATGCTGGACCACACATCTCCTTGCATCTTGCCAGGGTGAGTGGGTTTAGTGCTACCTGCAGTTTCTCAGCACATCCTCAGTTCTAAAAGCTTTATCTTCAGGGCCCTTTAAAAATGTTCCCAGACACTCTAGTGAGGGTCGATTTAGATTCTAGGTTAGGAATTGTTTTATTTCCCCTGTGTTTTACAAAATCCCAGCTAGCATTGTCTGCATAGCTTTGTTTTCAATTTACACATTTAATAATTTCTTCCTTCTGCATTTTTGGAATGTAGGAAAGAGAATGATAGGGAGAGGCATTTTGACTCCTCCTCCACCTTTATATGGTAATCCTTTAATACTTCATTTCAACACCATGGTGATAAAGCAAGGGAATTGTAGCCTTCCAGTACCTGAATGGGCTACAGGAAAGCTGGAGAGGGACTGGTTATGAGGGACTGTAGTAGAGAGGACAATGGAGAACGGCCTTAAGCTGAAGGAGGGAGCATTTATATTAGATATGAGGCAGAAATAACTCCCTGTGAGGGGAGGCCCTGGCGCAGGCTGCCCAGAGAAGCTGTGGATGGATGTCTCCTCCCAGGCAGTATTCAAGACCAGGTTGGATGGGGCTTTGGGGCAACCTGGGCTAGTGGAGGATCTCCCTGCCTGTGACAGGAGGTTGGGACTAGATAGGCTTTGGAGTCCTTCCAACCAGAACTCTTCTAGGATTCTGTGAATATCTGAAATTAGATTTTTCAAGTCTCGACTTCACTTGGTGTTTCAGTTTTATATCCACTAAGCCTCGAGGCACGTTGATAGTGAGTGGCCCAGTGCTGCACATCAGTTTCCCTTAGCTTGTTTGACAGATCTCTGTGATCACTACTAATAATTTTAAAAATTTCCCTTCCATTTCCTGTCCATTGTCTTTTGGCACCACAGATAGCTGCTTTGTCAAGCACTTACTGAAAGTACATTTTCTTTTTTTTTTTTTTTAAACCCCACTCACTTCCTCACTTTCCTAACAGACCTCACAGTGAAACTGTCTGCTAACATACCAGTGTAACTGCCCTGCACTGAGGAGGGAATCGGCCCACTGTTGCTGTGAGAAAGGAGCAGAGGAACTCTGAAGGCGACTGAGCAGACCCATGTCATGTGTTAGTGAATGGGGGGTGCTGCTCCTACAAGAGCTTTCTATTAAGCACTGAGCAGGTGGGCTCTTCTCTAGGCTTGGACACAGCCACGGTCTTGGAGGAGAGGAGAAAGTGCCTGTGGCAGCGATGTGTAATGCAAATTCCTGAGGCTGCTAAAACCCCGAGGAGACAATCTCAGTGTGAACGCTAAACTGTGTTCCCTCAGAGCTGTGCTTGAAGAGGAAACATGCAACATCTCCTTCCTTCACGCCTCCAGCCTCCTACCATGCATTTAGCAGAGCAGGAATTGTCTTGGCTGATAGGTACAGGAGAGCTTAACTATCTTGCATGGTCCTGTCTCCTTAGAGGCTTGTACAGCTTCTCAGTGGTGCTCATGAAAGCCAGCAGCAGGCCAGAAATCACTAAGAGGTGCTGTCTTGGTTTTGCCCCAGCTGAGAGCTGAGCCCCACGCAGACGATTGTTCTTTAGGAGGGAGTGTGGTGGGCACTACCAGGACAAGGTAGATACAAGTTGGAAATTAGGAAAATGTTCTTTAGAATGAGGGTGTTACATCACTGGATCAGGTTGCCCAGGGAGGTAGTGAAGGCTCAGTCCCAGGAGATACTCAAGGTCTCTGAGCAACCTGATCTAGGCAAGATGTCCCTGCTTCCTGCAGGGCGGGTGGACTAGAGGACCTTTAAAGGTCCCTTCCAACCCAGTATGAGCATCAGCTTCAGGCAGGGAAAAATGCCAAACCCAAGACTTTTTCCAGTGCACAGTCTGCCTTCTGTTTGAGTTTCCCCCCAACGCGGCTTCTTAGGCAGCAAAGATTGCTGATGGCTTCTTCTCATCTGTCTGGCCTCAGCTAGGTCAGCCCTGGACTATTTGTGCTTCTGATCAAACGTGTTGCCATATTCCAAGTTCCAGGAGCATGGAAATGACATTTTCAATCCGCACAGGGGCCAGTGCCACCCTGTGCAAGATCGCCAGGAGCAGGAGGCCCACTGTGATGCCAGCAAGCAGTGGGATGTGACGTCACGTCGCTGGGTGGTTCTCTTGGGGCACCGGCAGAGCCTGGCTCAGTCTGGCTCGTGCCTGGACTCCCACTGAGCGTGCCTGCGAGGTGTGGAGGCTCGAGCCAGGCTTCTCTGGGTGTTTTGGTGTCTGCCATTGGCAGCTTTGGTGCCCATTCAAGAGCCGTGCGGTGTGTTTCCCCAGCCCTGCCTGGCTGAGGCAGCTGGACACTGTGTGGTGTGCTTTTGGCATTGGAGGTGAGCCGTGTGAGGAATCGTGGCTATGGGGTGGCCATGGGGTGGGCTGTGGGGCTTGGGGAGCTGGGAGGGTGTCCTTCTGGAGCCAGGGGCCAGGGACCTGCTTCCTCCTCTCCCCTTCCCGGGACAGCCAGTGACTGTGGCCCCTCTCCCTTCTGCGGTGCAGGTCTCCCCAGCCCGCTGCAACAAGTCAACATGGCAACAGAGGAGGAACAGTGGAGCTGCCCCATCTGCCAGGGTGCTCCAGGTGACATGGCTTACGTGACACCCTGTGGCCACAAGTTCTGCCTGGGCTGCGTCCTGCGGTGGGCAAAACACAAATCATCGTGCGCCCTGTGCCGGCAGCAGGTCAACACCGTCCGCTTCTCCCTGCGGTCTGAGGACGATTTCTTGGAGTTGGATCTGCCACCACCATCAGATCCACTGGAGGACCACGATGACCAAGAAGAGCAGGAGATTGAGGAGCCGGCACCCAGCAGAGATGTGGCTGGCTTTACACCTGAGGACTGGGCAGACTATTTCCGCCAGTCTGAGGAGACACTGGAGCCCCTGCTCCCCTGGCTGAACCAGCATCTGCCATCTGGGGCTGAGTGGTGGGACGCAGATCTTCTGAAGAACACCGTCATCTTCGTTCTGTGCAGCCAAGGACTGGACGAGGTGTCCATGGTCCGTACCCTGCAGCCCTTTCTGCACGACCGGACAGCCAACTTTGTCAATGAACTCATTGAGGTCGCTGCAGAGAGCTGCAGGGAGCAGATGCTCCTGCACATGGGCTTCCCATTCTACGAGGCTGCTGAAGATCAGGAGTACAGCCCTGCCACCAGCCCTGTGCCTGCCCTCATCCCTGGGGGGACTCCTACATCATCACCGGAGGGAAGTCCTGTTCCTTCACCGCAGGAGACTCCTACCACCTCCTCACAGCCCACTCCTGCCCCCTCGCCGGTGGTGACTCCGTCTTCCAACACCAGCGCAGAGGAGGAGTCCTTGGAGGAGTTGGGACAGGAGGTGGCAGCTTCCTCCATGGCTGCCCAGGGCAGGGAGTCATCACCCGGCAGGAGTTCCACCTCTTCACCATGGCGGCCCCCGAAGAGGAGAGCGAGTGGGTCCTCAGACGACGCTTCAGACCCCAAGAGGCCACACCACCGGCAAGACTAGGGAGACCCCGGAGCCATCGAAGCCGGGCCTGGACCAGCAGCTGGGGCAAACACCAGCCCCCACGGGCACTCCACAGCACCTGTTCTTTTTCTCAGTCTTTTCGTTTACTAAATACTCTTTAGGATAGTTATTTTATTGTAAGAATAGAGCCCCCGTAGTTAAGTCTCATTTCTTTATGAATCCCCATTTCACCTTCCTGATACTTTGAACTTGTTTGTTGTTTTATTGTTTTATTGTTTTGGTTTCCATTTTCTGTTCACCTCATAAGGAATAAAGCATTTACCACATTTACTTGATTTTGAAAAGGACAATGTGTTCTCATTGACTGTCGTGGTTTTGCCCCAGCTGAGAACTGGGCAACACGCAGCCACTTGTTAGTTAGGAGGGAGTGTGGGGAGTGGGAATTCAGGGAGGGGGAAAGGGAGGGAGAAGCAAAACCCAAGAAACCAAAACCTTGTGGGTTGGGAGAAGGATAGTTTACTGGCATAACAGAAAGATAAACATAATAATAATGACAGGACTTCAGAGCAAAACACATGAAACTGGTGGTGCACAAGGCAGTGTCTCAGCAAACTGCACAACTCAGCCGCACAGCTCAGAGCTGCACTGAAACTGGATGGTCCCCAAAAATGTGTGTCCTGGAGCTGCCTGCTCCTCCCCCCACCTGCCCCTCTTTTTTGCTGAGCATGACATCATTGGTATGGAATACCCCCTTTGGGCAGCTTGGGTCACCTGTCCTGGCTGTGTCCCCTCCCTTCCCGCTAGCAGTGACCTATCAACAACTGAAAAGTCCTTGACTGCTTGGCAACAGCTAGAACATCAGTGTGTGACCAGCACTGCTCTCAGCCTAACTCACTCCCAAACATAGTATTCCATCAGCTCCACTTACTGAAAGTAGATTTTCTTTTTTTTTTTTAACTGTTGTGTTTAAAACCCCACTCACTTCCTCACTTTCCTAACAGACCTCACAGTGAAACTGTCTGCTAACATACCAGTGTAACTGCCCTGCACTGAGGAGGGAATCGGCCCACTGTTGCTGTGAGAAAGGAGCAGAGGAACTCTGAAGGCGACTGAGCAGACCCATGTCATGTGTTAGTGAATGGGGGGTGCTGCTCCTACAAGAGCTTTCTATTAAGCACTGAGCAGGTGGGCTCTTCTCTAGGCTTGGACACAGCCACGGTCTTGGAGGAGAGGAGAAAGTGCCTGTGGCAGCGATGTGTAATGCAAATTCCTGAGGCTGCTAAAACCCCGAGGAGACAATCTCAGTGTGAACGCTAAACTGTGTTCCCTCAGAGCTGTGCTTGAAGAGGAAACATGCAACATCTCCTTCCTTCACGCCTCCAGCCTCCTACCATGCATTTAGCAGAGCAGGAATTGTCTTGGCTGATAGGTACAGGAGAGCTTAACTATCTTGCATGGTCCTGTCTCCTTAGAGGCTTGTACAGCTTCTCAGTGGTGCTCATGAAAGCCAGCAGCAGGCCAGAAATCACTAAGAGGTGCTGTCTTGGTTTTGCCCCAGCTGAGAGCTGAGCCCCACGCAGACGATTGTTCTTTAGGAGGGAGTGTGGTGGGCACTACCAGGACAAGGTAGATACAAGTTGGAAATTAGGAAAATGTTCTTTAGAATGAGGGTGTTACATCACTGGATCAGGTTGCCCAGGGAGGTAGTGAAGGCTCAGTCCCAGGAGATACTCAAGGTCTCTGAGCAACCTGATCTAGGCAAGATGTCCCTGCTTCCTGCAGGGCGGGTGGACTAGAGGACCTTTAAAGGTCCCTTCCAACCCAGTATGAGCATCAGCTTCAGGCAGGGAAAAATGCCAAACCCAAGACTTTTTCCAGTGCACAGTCTGCCTTCTGTTTGAGTTTCCCCCCAACGCGGCTTCTTAGGCAGCAAAGATTGCTGATGGCTTCTTCTCATCTGTCTGGCCTCAGCTAGGTCAGCCCTGGACTATTTGTGCTTCTGATCAAACGTGTTGCCATATTCCAAGTTCCAGGAGCATGGAAATGACATTTTCAATCCGCACAGGGGCCAGTGCCACCCTGTGCAAGATCGCCAGGAGCAGGAGGCCCACTGTGATGCCAGCAAGCAGTGGGATGTGACGTCACGTCGCTGGGTGGTTCTCTTGGGGCACCGGCAGAGCCTGGCTCAGTCTGGCTCGTGCCTGGACTCCCACTGAGCGTGCCTGCGAGGTGTGGAGGCTCGAGCCAGGCTTCTCTGGGTGTTTTGGTGTCTGCCATTGGCAGCTTTGGTGCCCATTCAAGAGCCGTGCGGTGTGTTTCCCCAGCCCTGCCTGGCTGAGGCAGCTGGACACTGTGTGGTGTGCTTTTGGCATTGGAGGTGAGCCGTGTGAGGAATCGTGGCTATGGGGTGGCCATGGGGTGGGCTGTGGGGCTTGGGGAGCTGGGAGGGTGTCCTTCTGGAGCCAGGGGCCAGGGACCTGCTTCCTCCTCTCCCCTTCCCGGGACAGCCAGTGACTGTGGCCCCTCTCCCTTCTGCGGTGCAGGTCTCCCCAGCCCGCTGCAACAAGTCAACATGGCAACAGAGGAGGAACAGTGGAGCTGCCCCATCTGCCAGGGTGCTCCAGGTGACATGGCTTACGTGACACCCTGTGGCCACAAGTTCTGCCTGGGCTGCGTCCTGCGGTGGGCAAAACACAAATCATCGTGCGCCCTGTGCCGGCAGCAGGTCAACACCATCCGCTTCTCCCTGCGGTCTGAGGACGATTTCTTGGAGTTGGATCTGCCACCACCATCAGATCCACTGGAGGACCACGATGACCAAGAAGAGCAGGAGATTGAGGAGCCGGCACCCAGCAGAGATGTGGCTGGCTTTACACCTGAGGACTGGGCAGACTATTTCCGCCAGTCTGAGGAGACACTGGAGCCCCTGCTCCCCTGGCTGAACCAGCATCTGCCATCTGGGGCTGAGTGGTGGGACGCAGATCTTCTGAAGAACACCGTCATCTTCGTTCTGTGCAGCCAAGGACTGGACGAGGTGTCCATGGTCCGTACCCTGCAGCCCTTTCTGCACGACCGGACAGCCAACTTTGTCAATGAACTCATTGAGGTCGCTGCAGAGAGCTGCAGGGAGCAGATGCTCCTGCACATGGGCTTCCCATTCTACGAGGCTGCTGAAGATCAGGAGTACAGCCCTGCCACCAGCCCTGTGCCTGCCCTCATCCCTGGGGGGACTCCTACATCATCACCGGAGGGAAGTCCTGTTCCTTCACCGCAGGAGACTCCTACCACCTCCTCACAGCCCACTCCTGCCCCCTCGCCGGTGGTGACTCCGTCTTCCAACACCAGCGCAGAGGAGGAGTCCTTGGAGGAGTTGGGACAGGAGGTGGCAGCTTCCTCCATGGCTGCCCAGGGCAGGGAGTCATCACCCGGCAGGAGTTCCACCTCTTCACCATGGCGGCCCCCGAAGAGGAGAGCGAGTGGGTCCTCAGACGACGCTTCAGACCCCAAGAGGCCACACCACCGGCAAGACTAGGGAGACCCCGGAGCCATCGAAGCCGGGCCTGGACCAGCAGCTGGGGCAAACACCAGCCCCCACGGGCACTCCACAGCACCTGTTCTTTTTCTCAGTCTTTTCGTTTACTAAATACTCTTTAGGATAGTTATTTTATTGTAAGAATAGAGCCCCCGTAGTTAAGTCTCATTTCTTTATGAATCCCCATTTCACCTTCCTGATACTTTGAACTTGTTTGTTGTTTTATTGTTTTATTGTTTTGGTTTCCATTTTCTGTTCACCTCATAAGGAATAAAGCATTTACCACATTTACTTGATTTTGAAAAGGACAATGTGTTCTCATTGACTGTCGTGGTTTTGCCCCAGCTGAGAACTGGGCAACACGCAGCCACTTGTTAGTTAGGAGGGAGTGTGGGGAGTGGGAATTCAGGGAGGGGGAAAGGGAGGGAGAAGCAAAACCCAAGAAACCAAAACCTTGTGGGTTGGGAGAAGGATAGTTTACTGGCATAACAGAAAGATAAACATAATAATAATGACAGGACTTCAGAGCAAAACACATGAAACTGGTGGTGCACAAGGCAGTGTCTCAGCAAACTGCACAACTCAGCCGCACAGCTCAGAGCTGCACTGAAACTGGATGGTCCCCAAAAATGTGTGTCCTGGAGCTGCCTGCTCCTCCCCCCACCTGCCCCTCTTTTTTGCTGAGCATGACATCATTGGTATGGAATACCCCCTTTGGGCAGCTTGGGTCACCTGTCCTGGCTGTGTCCCCTCCCTTCCCGCTAGCAGTGACCTATCAACAACTGAAAAGTCCTTGACTGCTTGGCAACAGCTAGAACATCAGTGTGTGACCAGCACTGCTCTCAGCCTAACTCACTCCCAAACATAGTATTCCATCAGCTCCACTTACTGAAAGTAGATTTTCTTTTTTTTTTTTTTAACTGTTGTGTTTAAAACCCCACTCACTTCCTCACTTTCCTAACAGACCTCACAGTGAAACTGTCTGCTAACATACCAGTGTAACTGCCCTGCACTGAGGAGGGAATCGGCCCACTGTTGCTGTGAGAAAGGAGCAGAGGAACTCTGAAGGCGACTGAGCAGACCCATGTCATGTGTTAGTGAATGGGGGGTGCTGCTCCTACAAGAGCTTTCTGTTAAGCACTGAGCTGGTGGGCTCTTCACTCGGAGGAGAGGAGAAAGTGCCTGTGGCAGCGATGTGTAATGCAAATTCCTGAGGCTGCTAAAACCCCGAGGAGATTTGCAGTGGCTTTACATGTAATTCATTCCACAGAGAAGATGATAGGTTTTCCCCAGTTAAGTCCACAAACCCTGAGAAAAGATTTACGCCTTGTGTTTGGACTGGTTTTGCAAGTGAGGGAATGATTGCCCATTAAAGGACCCAAGGCAATACAACCTCTTCATTGCTGGCAGCACGCGGCGGAAGCGTCAGGAGAGTTTATAATGTCTCAGGCTGTAGGGGAGATGAATTATTTGCAAGAACAAATACTGGTTCAGCACTAGTGTCCAAGCGATTTGGGCACAGCTTATGAGGTATGCACTGGTGAGTACTAGAGGTTTACAAGCCATTGCAAAGCTATTGGTGTACATCAGCTTCATGGGAAAGTGCACTTTTTCTTGCCTGACTCTATTCTATATTCTATAGAATATTCTGTATTCTATACAGAACTGAGTGCTGTACCTTTTGCACAACTCTTCTGACTGTCCCAAGACAAGTACTGTAACTAACGTCAACTATGGTCCATGTTACCCTTACTAAGAAACTGATAGTCAGGTGAGACTTTGTGCTGCCCATGCCTAACAAGATACCCCTAGTTGATATCATGGTTAACTTTTCAGAGAGGGACCGCAAAAGTCTGAAAACACATTACTTCCACTTTTTCTACCAGTGCTTTCATTGGTGTTAGACAAGCCTACATCACAGCCCCACTATAAAACACACATCCTGACCAGCATTCTGAAGTAACGCTGAAAAGGTGAGCTCCTAGCGTGTTGTCAGCAAAATCAAGCACACTACTCTTCTCACATATGCAAGAACAATTAAAGTAAATGTATCTGAAACAGATGTGTGTGCATAAATATCTGGAAGCACTGCTGTTATCACCCACTACTTACCCAGAGATTGCCAGAACACATGTGCTAATTGTCCATGAAAATCAGAATATTTTGCCAGATCTGAATTTTCAGTTGATAGTCATATTGGCAAGAAAAGCATATTTTCAAGACCTCCTAACTGTTCTTCCTAGTGGGAGATAAATAGTACTATGTGTTTTCACAGCCCATATTTTACATATGTTCATCACTCACAGACCGTGCAAGTATTTGATGCACATGCAGCAAAAAGACAGGTAAAACAGTTAAAAACTTTTCAAATTTCTTTAATATCTCTGCTACCTATTTAGTGAGCCATTTCAGCATGCCTATAAACACTGTAGAATTCGCTTTGTGGCATAAATGCTTTTCAAACAAGGATAGTGTTACAGCAAACATTGCTGTTACTTATACTTCTACAAAAGTTATTCTATATCCTGTAGTCAGTGAAATCCTAACACAAAGTGCTATAAGCCATGTAAATCTGCAAAATAGGTAGTTATAAAATAAGTCATTAATAGGGAAAATTTTCCAAATTTTTTTATTATTTATTTAGAAGAGGTACAGAAGAATACGCTTTCTAGTATAAATTATTCTTCAAAACTTAAATATCCTTTAATTTTGTGTCAATTACCTATTGTGTGTCCTGGCGAGGTTTTCTGTATTTGTTTGGGGTTTTTTTCCTTTCTTCTCTCAACAAGTCAACAGTGACTTGATTTGTTCAATAACATCTAACCAGGCATTAATGTGGAAAAATGCCTAATACTCATGTTTCATGCTGCAAAAAGTACCACACTTTCCTCTTCTGATGACTTTTCTTAGTTTTAAATAGTTTTATTTAGTTTTTAGTTTAAATAGTTTTAAATACAGCGGAAAAAAAAAATCTTATCTTACTCAGTATGAACTATCTGAGTGATGCTACATGTGAATAAACAAGCCAAGGCTACCTTATCAACATACATCTAAAGATGCAAGTAAATACAAATAGCTAAGACTTCCAAATAAAAACACATTTGCAACATGTCTTCAGAGCAAGATATAGTTATGTCCCTAAAGAAACTGATATTCACTGTGTTTTTTTAATCTTCCCACATCCCAGAGTGGGGATACATTCATTCACCTTGAAGAGTCACTGACCAATGTTTTGTAGGTCTCACACACACTTAAAAGTAATTGGATTATTTGTAGACATTGTCTTCAGCTACTTCTGACAGCTGTGTATGAGTACTGATATAAATTCAGAATGAAAGAAAAGCGGTCTCATATCAAAAGATCTTTAAGGATCAAGACTTTGGGGAAGGAAACAGAATTTACCAAAGAAGGAATCTTGTCTTCAGTTATCTATTAGAAGGATATGAAGAAGATGGCATCAGACTTTTCTCAGAGGTATGCAGTGAAAGCAAGAGACAATTGGAAAAGCTGCAACAAGAAAAACTCTGATAAAATATTACGAAAAGAACGCCCAGTAGAAGAGCAATGAAAAACTGGAGCAAGTTGCCAAGAGAGGCCATGGAGAGCTTTACAGACATTGAAAGCCAAGAACCAGACCGTGAGAAACCTCATCTCAATTGAGGTTGGTTTAGTTTAGGTGTATTTGCTCCTCTGTGTGTGCATTAGAGCAGAGGTTCCTTTAAATACAAGATATCAAGATTCAACTTTAATACAAGATTTCTGCATGTAGGTAAAACCATATACAGATTCACTATCCCTTCTTTCCCGACCTTCTTTTAGTTTTTCAGCAAGTATTGGCAAATATGCAAAGAATTTACCCCTTTGTAATGTGCCTACTGTTAAATCTGCTGTAGGATGGCACAATTTCAGGATTAGAAAAAATAAAACTGAAAAAAGGTGATTAAAAGTTATTATTCTACCTACATTTGAACAAAAATAGAAATAAAAATACTTCAGAGAAAAAAGGAATTGTTTTCCAGTGTGAAATGAAGCTTCTTCCCCTTTCCCCTAAATTAGCATCAGTGAGACTTGTTTTTAAACACATACAGCATACTTCTGTAAGCTCTGGGGTCCTACACAGTAAAGTAAATATTTGGTTGCAGTGAGTGCTCTGCCTTCAGTTTTACATTTTGAAGGGGAGGGGTTTGAACCCACTGTCCTGTGATTGCCAGCCAGTGAAATTTAACCCGAATAAATCTGTTGAAAATTAAAAGATACCTATATTTTTGTTATATTCATGGTGAAAGCCTGAAAAGTAGAATAGAGTCTGGAGTGTTCAAAGGATTCCTCTACAGGTGGGAGGATTTTAACCTTTCGATGTGCTTTTATTACTCCTAAGACTTGAGTGCACTCTATGTAAGCACCCTTGTCTTCAGATCATTGCAGTACCATTTAACATCAATACATCATTAATGTTTCTTTACTTTTTGGTTTTGTTCACATAAGACAAGGACCATTAGCCACAGACAGAACGTGTGTCAATAGAGGCATTAACACATGAAAGTCAGCACAATACTTGCACAGTGACTAGCAAGTGTTTTTCCTTACCTATCACCTCAGTAGTATACTAAAACTTTCAAGATATCATTATTTATTTCTGGATGGAATTTTAACCAATATCAAAACAATTAAAACACAAATAATTAAAATCTCATTATCAAACACTGTCTACCTACGGTATGATTTTGGTGGTCCTGATGAAAAGAATGGCAATGCTTTATACGATGGTTTTCTGAGGAACATGTTATTTAAAGCAACCAAGACAATCATATTGTCAATTACTGTAAAGCAATAGATAATTATTTAATCATACTGGGAATTAGCACCAAAGATATAATACAGTAACTGCATGAGCACATAATCCTTCTCGTCTTATATAATGATACCACTTACTTTTAACTTAAAACTACCTGAAACTGATAGCAGCCACATATGAGTCAAAGGGTTTTAACACCATGCTCTCCATCACCTTGACAAGGAACAGTATAACACAGGCCATGGGCTTTTGCTTTCCAAACACATCCCTCCATATCTTTTCCCACAAAGGGCACGATTTAATTTTAGGGATGGTATCAAAGGCTGAGACAGCTCCTGAAACTGAAGGCATATTGATAAAACGCAATCTGAATGCTGTTGGGATGCCCAGGATTTCCTCAAATAAAACAGCTGGGCTTTAAACCTCTAACACATTGAGCAAATTTTCCCTAGGAGAAGAAAACAAAAAAAAGTCTTGGCAACTGAACCTGGCACTATGTCATTCATTAACTGTGTTACAGCGGTTACATGCCCCAAAACCCTAATGATGCCCTCAATGCAAATAATGCAGGTTTGCCTTAAAATAATGAGCCAACTTAAATCTGGGTGCACTTCCAGGGAATCAATTAGAGCTAAGCCAATGCTAAATATGACCCACTGTACACCACTGACTTAAAATGGGCTATTTTATGTGCAATAGCTGCTGATTTTATGCTGACACTTTGCCAAGCAACCAACTTGGCAAAAATTGAAGTGGTCTTTAATCACAGTTTCAGTTAAATTACATTCTTCAGCAAAACATGCTCATGACAAACAATAAACTGACAGACACTAGCCTCTCAAATTCAAGGTACAGCTACTCAAACAGAGCTGTTGCCAAATAAACAAACTCATTTGAATTAAAAAAAAAATATGGCCCAATAATGAACCTTTTCCTTTCCTGGAGGCATGCTGCCAAGTGCAGATATAAGACACAAAATTATGTACCTTTTCGAGAATAGGTCTTTTGTTTCAAACATAAACATCAATAATTTCAATTTAACAGAACACATCTTTATAACTAAGTAACATAAAATTGTATCATGATGACAAACATACAAGTAAAACATATTAAAAAGTTATGGAAAAAAAGCAGATATTTTGGGGCTGTGTCACTAAAGGGTACTAAAAAGCACTTGCTTAATTATACCAGCAGAGATCAATAGGATTGCACACTTCCTTAAAGCTAAGCATCTAATGAGCTTCTTTGTGATTCCAGGTGTGGGTAGGCACATTGCAAAGTTCTTTTATATGATATAAACAGAAATAAAATTTAAGTCACACTACTCAGAATGGATATGCTAAGAACAGGAAATCAAATATTTTCACTTCTCCAATTTCTAAAAACTTTACAAATGAGAACTTTTCACTTGAATTTCACCTGTTAACATACCTGATAAAAGTATCTGCTCAAAGCAATCCTATTCAAGGCACAGAGAATCCTATCTTCCAGCAGCAACACAGAATTATTATTTTTTTTTTAAGAGAAAGTTCTGGCTTGCATCTGGACACTTCACTTTGTCAGCTTTCATTTCTCAGGCTACAGTTGCAGACATCCTTCTCTTCCTCAAATGCTTGAGGCTTTATGGGGTAAAGTATCCAAAATAAGAGGTACTGAAAAATGCCTTAAATTCTGGTAGCAGTAATGGGACTAAGGCAAGGCATTCCTTACTGTACTGCTGTGAAAGCGTGCTTTGGTAAGGTGCTACATGTTGTTATTAGAGCTCTCTTAATAAATATCATCAGTAGAGATACAGAAGCAATAAGTTACTCAATTTAAAATTCTATTTCAGGTCATATATTTTATTTGTTGTTACTGGCTTTTATCTGTAAGACTGACAGACAAAATAGTCATTTATGTGATTTAGACACCTAGCCATCTCATTTTTGCACTGTGTGCTCCAAGAAAAGGCTAAGAATTACATTCAATGTTGACAATTTATATTCAGCAGAGCCACTGTGTGACATCTCAATGTGTTGAGATATATCATACAGTTACCACTGTAGGCCACTTCAAAATTATCCTACTTTCCTTCATAACGCCATGTGGGGAGGGAGACATGCTGGCTTCTTTTTAAGTTCTTGAACCTTCTCATTCTAAAGCCCTCTGCTGAGTAAAAATATCTGACAGTCTGCAGATTTCATTGTCATCTACTTTCAACACATCAATTTCCCCAGAGACACAAGTGGATTGATTTTTAAAGTTGGGTTTTTTTGTTGGTTTTTTTTTTAAGCTACCTTATACTTCAATGGAGATGCTAAAGTAGCAGCAAAACCAGACACTTTCAAGCTACTATCACATGTAAAACTGTCTACAGGGTTCCATTTCCTTTATGCTTACTAAATAAGCTTCTCTCTTTTCCAAGAGTCTTAAAACACTAAAAAGACCTTTATTCTGAAAGTGCTATAGTAAGTAACCAACCAGAAACCAATGGATGACCTTAGGAAAACAGACTCATTACCCAGATTTGTAGTAGACTAGATGATTTTTTCCTAATATGACTGGCTGTGAATAGTCCTCAAATATTTCCTCAAAATTTCCCTCCCTGAGCATTCACTCAGAAATTAAGGGTCATCTTTCTCATTCTACCCTGGTAAGCTTATATTGTCTTAGCATACCCAGAATTACAGTAAGCACCCAACATACGGTTTCTGAAGTGAAAAAAATCTTGTAGAAAAGCTAAGTTTACTGAAATAACATACATCAACATATTACACCAATATATTAGCCTATTTCTCTCAAATAAACGCTGTGAAGTTTCATGAGACAATCCAAAAGAACAGTCAGCAAAACTTTAAGGGGAAGCAAGTAGCTGAAAAGATCTATTTGATTTTAGCTTCCTTTCACTATCAAATTAATAAATGATTTCAGTTCAGGAAATATAAAGAAAAGGTAAATTGCATTTTAATAAATACATCTCTCCATGTATATTCTGAGTAAAATATCTTACCAAAAAATCTTTGACAGATCATGACATTGCCAGACCAGCACATTTTTCATTTGCATGACTTCGTTTGTGATCCTATCACCAGAAATGCATAAAAGATCACATGTAATTTTTGACAGCACCTTCCACAGCAAGACTTGTTAACCCATCTCTAGATTACAATTTTGCTAATAGGAGTTTTGAAAACACTATTTTGCAGTATTACACTTCCTTAAATGAAAGAAAGAGCTGATAGAAAGCAACACATGTATAACAACCATAGCCTAAGTACACAAAGGCTGTCTGATTTCTAATATTCCTGTAGGAATACAGCCAGGCACAAACAACCTCAATATGACTTGAGTGAAGTCTTCAAGAGCAGTCAGACTCCCCCCAAAAATATCATTTTAGGCAGCAGCTGCACATACTATCAACAACTACTTTCACACAACACAGTAAACCAAGGCCAAGCATAATTTTTTGCTTTGTTATTAACTGATTACTCCAGGGGACATATGAACGGGATCATTCCTCTATGAAAACTGGAGAGAAAAGTATGTAAATAACCAAAAGTAAAGGTAAGTGATCAACTTCCTGGTATTGAAAAGCAACCAGGCTGCCTAACAAATATTTAAAATCTGTTTTTTACATTGCAGGAAGAAAACACATTGTTAGTGTCATTTTACAATTGTTAGTTTTTACAAGATCAGTATGTACAGTACAATTTACTATCATCATAACTGTTTATCTTTTCAGTCACAGAAGACTGATAGGTATTATTGAATCAAATATGCAATTTATAATTTAGCAGAAATCTATGGCAATACAAGTCCAGGACAATAGACTGTAGTGCCAAGAATTCGCTAACATCAACACTTCCTCAGTTACAGTTTGCATGATCTGGAAATCACAAAGTCTTAAAGACTCTTTTAACTAATGATCATCATGTTGGATATCCAGAAAATCGCTATGGCATGTGTAGAAATGAGATTCATAAGAATCTTTACCCTCTTGGCAAAGAAACTAATTTAGTGATTATACTGCATGGTTAAAAACAACTCAACAAACACACACAAAAGCATAGTTAAAACGTCAACAAAATAGATTGATCCAAGTAATCATCATCCATATTCAGAATAGCATCAAAGACTTTTTCCTGAAGATAAAAGAAAGTTCCATGAATTCATTTTCAGCCTGCCATACTTATTAATTTCAGCATATTGCACCATGAATTATTCTTTTATAATCTCTACTAAAACAGACTTGAGAAAGCCTTCTGAAAGCGACAGATCTTTTCTCCTACATCTCCGAGCTCTATTGAAGGGTATTTTTAAAAACATTGCAGTACTAGTTAAGCTGTTTTATACCTACACCATAAAGCTTCACTAAGTAACTTTTTTCATTTGCGTTCACATTTCAAGTATTTCCCAGTCTTGGCTCAAAGACCTCATCTCCACTCAAAACATCATTAACTCTTAGAATCAGAGTCTGAAACTAGTCTTCCATAACATCATAAATGAACAGATATTTTCAAGTAGTTACACACAGACATCTCAGTTCAAAGGATCGGTTCATTCAAGTACAAAGCATATTAAAGTTCTTCATTTATTTATCTATACAATAGCCTCAGTAAGCATCATGACTACCTCCTGATTTCACTTAAAGTCTTCACAGGTAACTGCACACATTAACCACATAGCAAGCTCAATGGAACACAGCACTGTGAGAGCGTATAGAGACAAACACTAGGAAGTTGAAGTCTAGTAAGTTCCAAGACTAACTTCTTAATTTTTACACAAGTTTACTTTACACATACTATCAAAGACACTAGATTCTCATTCAGCAAGGAATTTCTACCATACTAATATTGTTCTACTATAGAAAACCTTATAGCCATCACCACTAAAGTCTCCTTAGAGAAAGGAGGAAAAATAAAACCCAAAGGAGAAAAGGGCTAAAGTTGGTATGGGAAGCAGAACGGACTATTAGCATTTTACTAGAATAACCATTAGTACTTAATGCTTCAAAAAGTTTAAGTAATTACCTGTTGCATTACAGAGACTAAAAGGCTCTAAACTTTTTTTAAGAAGGGTTTAGCATTTTTTCCTACTGAATCAAGTCCTACATAATGAAATCCAAAAACACTGGTTATTTTAAAGTAAGCACTGCACTCAACAATTCAAACAGAAGAGGCTAACATTTTCCAGTTACAAGATTTCTTAGAAAGCTGCTCATTTTTAAGGGAAAAAAAGTATTATGAAGATGTCTCCACTAGCAATACTCAGCTGCTCATCACAGTGTTAATTTGCCAAAGACTGAAAAAACAAGTTGCTCACTGCACCACTTCTTAGGCAAGACTGAGAAATCTCTATCTCTAGATCAACAGTAATAAGCAGAACCACCACAAATGTTTGTTGTACCATAGGCAGTTGCCCAACTCCACACCCAGAGAAAACATACCTTCACAATCAGATGGTCTGGAGATCAAGACCTGTCACAGTTTTTCCACTGTGAAAACTAAAAGAGCTCTGCTGAACAGGACGCCCTTCCACATCTACAAAACCAAACAAGCCTCCTTCCCCCAGAGACAAAAGCAAAACCTCCAGGCACAGAGGAAGAAAGGAAAAAAGGAAAGTAACTTCCAAGCCTTTCTTCCTCATATACAGTCACAAATGGTGCATGGCAGCCTCTCTTTGTCAGGAGCACTCAGTTTCACCTGAAGGCGATCCCACCAGAGCACTAAACTGATAATTGCTGGGTGAAACAAGTTATTTGCTTGAAATTAAGATGTAGACTATTACTTTCTAAGTTTAGCACATAGAACATGTTCTACCAAAGTCAGGTACTTGAAATCTTAGACTGAGTTTAGCTAATAAGATAATGTTCAAAGACCGGAAAAGAAAGGTAGTATTCTGATTAATAAAATTGCCCTAGTTTCAGCTGGAATAGAGTTCATTTTCTGTCTAGCAGCTGGCATAGTGCTGTGGTTTGGATTTAGGGTGAAAATAATGCAGATAACATACTGATGTTTTTAGTTGTTGCCAAGCAGTCAAGAACTTTCCAGATTTTCAGACTGCTCTACCAGTGAGAAGTCTGGGGAAGCACAAGAAACGGAGAGGGGGATACAGCCAGGACAGCTGACCCAAGCTGGCCAAAGGGATATTCCATACATGGAGTCATGCTCCATATGTAACTGGGGAGGCTGGCCAGGAGGCAGAGCAGATCAGGACCTCATCATAGAATTATAGAATAGTTAGGTCTGGAAAGGACCTTAAGGATCATCAAGTTCCAACCGCCCTGTCACAAGCAGGGTCACCTCTCACTGGACCAGCTGCTCAAGGCCCTATCCAACATGGCCTTGAACACCTCCAGAGAAGGGGTATCCACCACCTCCCTGGGCAACCTGTTCCAGTGCCTCACCACCCTTGTAATGAAGAATTTCTTCCTAATGTCTGACTTCAATCTACCCCCTTCCAATTTAAAACCATTCCCCCATGTGCTATCACTACATGCCCTTCTAAAAAAAGTCCCTCCCCAGCTTTCTTGTAGGCCCCCTTCAGCCACTGGAAGGCTGCTATACCTTGATGAGCACTGGCTTCATTTGCTGAGAAACCGTGCTGTTCATCACTTGTTTTGTACATTATTAGAATGATTATATCTTCCTTTTCTGACCTATTAAATTGTCTTTATCTCAAACCATAAGTTTTCCTTTTTTTTTTTTTTACCTTTTCATTCCCCCTCCCCTTATTTCTTCCCCACTCCACTGGGCAGGGGGGAAGGTGGTGAGCAAATAGCTGTGTGGCTATTTTAGCTGCTAGCCAGGTTGAACCACAAGAAAAATAAAAACACCTTTAACTACATAACACAAGTTTTAAGGAAGCTCTTTCTGTTACTTATTTCTCTCTGTATCAGCCAAGCATATGTCAACTGGACAGTATTTAATGTTACTGAGCTATGTTGTTACCTGCTGTAGTCAATAGCTTTTCTTTCAATAACAGCCTTTTCATTCCACACAAAGTACACAAGCTCAGTCCCTCAATCTTCTTTTATCATTATTCAATTAGACCTAAATGAAAAATGCATACAATAGCCTCCAATATCTTCCAATTTTCATATTTGTGATGTTCTTGCCTTTTCAGGAGTTACAGTACCCAAGCATGTACCCCCCTTTTCCTGCTGACATTTTCATTAAATTTTATGTCTTGTCTCCTGAATAAACAAGTCTCTAAGCATGCCTGGCATTCATTTTGGCAGACAATGTAATCAATGAAGTATTATAGCATTGCTAACCAGTATACCCCAGGAGCCAGTATACTCCAAGGAAAAAAAAGTTCACCCACAACTGACATGATTTCATCTGAAAGAAGCTACTTGGGACATTTTGTAAGATTTTAAACTTGAAACTTGTCTATTTGGTACATTCACTACAATGATGGCTATCGACAATATAGCAGCGTACCCAGCTAGCTTGTAAGTTGTTAAAATACATATATCAACTAAGTCCTAACATTAATATTACCGTAATTTTAACTGTACAACACTAACACTGGGTTAAAAATTTATGGCAATAGCCTTTGCCTTTTCCCCCTTCTTAGGGCAAGCAACTCTGCACATTTCAGAGTCAAAGGCCCCACAGAAAAGCTGAATAAACCTTTTGAACAGACATACCCAGGGACTGTCATTTTTAACAACGTCCTTATGGGTTTCTACAGCTCAGCCAACACAAATAGGGGAACCTGAGATGGATGAGCCCCCGCTCCCCTAAGGAAACACTATCTCAGGAGTATAAGGGCAGCTCTCTTGTCTGTTTTGTAAGTATACAATACCCAGAGAACTGATAAACTCTGAACAGATTATTTAGTTGCACCCAACAGTGAAAACATTAGTACAGACCCTTTCTCTAGAGTAAGTGGACATTTGGGAACCCATTTTGCTGTTATCCTTAGCAACTTCTCCAAATTAAGCCATTAAAACAATCTGCGCTGGAAACAGTGAGTTGACATGGAAGAGTTCAAAGAAAGCTACCTTCTTTCTTGCAAGTCCCTAGAACCCTATTAAACAGGGCTCAATGGATTTAATCCATTACATATTGCTCAGGACTTCTTTCGCAGAGGTGAAGCCTGAAAATTGAGGCACTTACACCTAGTTTTACAAAGAGCTCCCTGCAGAGAGACTTCTGCAGTCACCCTGGAGCCCTTATAGAAGAAAACTCTAATTAAGGGCCTAAAAACATGGCTAGATATCTAACCTGAGATATCTGCTTCAAAAAAACCATTCCCCCTAAGAGCTTGGTTTGGAAACCTGCTCATAAATTTGCTTTAAAGCTGTCCTAAAAAATACCACTTAGCATCTTTTACAGTGAGAAAGAGGTCACTAAAAAGGATTGTTATTAATCTTTCTCTTCCATGAGATGCTGCCAACATCACTAATGCTATTCATTTGCTCACAAATTTCATACTTATTACAGAATTTTAGATTTTTATTCTTCAGTACAGCTAGGAAAGAGATTACTCTGCTCAAGATCAGTGTAATTACAGAGAACCTGGCACGTTTGGTATCCTTTTCTTTCCAGTTAAATCAGTCAATAGCCTCAAGTTGGACAATCATTATTTGGCAGTGTAATATCAGCAAAATCCACCCTTGCGCAGGTCTGGTAGAGCTCCTACAACTGGGTACTTACCAGATTGCTGACTTTGGGCATTCCAAAAACCAGCTTAATTTCTGTATGCTCTAGTGCCAGTTCTTTCCTTGGTTTGCCCAGTACTACTCTTGTGCACAAGCCATCTCTGCCTGCCATCTGTTTGTGTAAATGAGATTTTGCAGCACAACTCCCCAGCGCTGCATGTTCAGACCTGATCTTCCAGACTCATCAACAAGGACATCCTCTTCTGGTGCTGTGCTTTGGGTTATCAATTAATCATTTCAAAGACATATGACAGCTGAATCAAACAGTACACAAACCTTGTAAAGGTTTCAAACAAACAAAAAAAATACTCTGCTACTGTGCTTTAAATAGTACAAGCAAGCAAAGCAATAAAACACTTCCACACATCTTATTTAGTATATGTTGGTAACTAACATGAAAAATCACATCCAGAAGGCAATTGGTTACCTAACTTCAAGGAAAATCAAGAAACTGTGATTTTTGATAAGGCAAACTTATAATAGGGCATCTATTTTTTGTTTCAAATTGGCCTTAAGTCACTTATAAAAACAGGACTTAGGTACATCATTATCACTGGATTCTACATGTAGTTCAGCCTGTAAGAGAAGTTAAGTCAAACCTTCGAAGGCATTTTAGGCATCTCCTTTCTATTGAGTCAGTGAGAGTAAGGAGCCTATGTTGTTCAGTGCATGAGAGCCTCAGCACATTTCAGACACATGGGTTTTTAGAAGTTATTAAATAGAGATTGGCCATTTTAGAATCTTAGGCAGAGTGCATTAGAATAAATTATATGAGAGACTTCATGCAATGGGAAACGTCTCAATTTGTTTCATGGCAGTGCAGACCCATCATTGGGTGTTATAAAAAGAAGCAAGACTGTGAAGCATCTCATTAAATATCCTACACTATGTGTTTTTCCTGGAGCTTTCTCAGGTCAAGACACTATTGTATGGACAGCCTGAATGGGTAAAGCATTCCTGTTAGACTAATATCCAAGAAAACTGTTTTAAAAGGTGAGTTTTTAAGACCTTTGCCATTTTAGAAAAGTTGAAAGTCACAGGATTATCTACACTTTAGAAATTGTTTCAGTAATGCTTAAGGTTACTGAAAATGAGAATTTGGAAGGTATAAGAATTACGAAGCATTCTACAGAATACATGAGGATGAAAATTGTTGCAACATAGGGTAGCATTTTCATCGGGAAGCTGTGTTTAATGGACTCAAGTCTGAAATATTTAAATCATATGAGATATCCTACTTTCATATTATTTCATGGCATCAGACCTAATCACTTCCCTTAACTTGATGAGTCCTATAGAATTACTGTCAAGCTATATTTGGCTGAGAGATCTGTTTATATGAGGCTGATTCGTAGTTTTGCTGCTAAGTAAAAAGATAAACCCATCTGCTGTCTTTCATCTCACCTTTTTATGAAAGCCTGAAAGATGAAGCCTGTAGCATTTTTTTTTTTAATCTTTCTTTAGCTGCTCCATTTTCAAGTATCAAACGAGGGTATTTCAGCACAGCCCACTGAAGTTTCTCTCCACTGAGGTTATAAAACATCATTAATTCTTAGATCTAAAAACCTACACATGCAAGATGGTCACATATTCAAATGCTCATCTGACTCCTGCTACAAACAAAGGTTGTGGTGTGAGAAGCATCATGAGCAGGCTTTTACTGTACAGAGTGAGTTTAACTTCACTCCAAAGAGGACAAGTTCTTGGTGCAACTCAAGACCAGGCACACTGACACTGCTCAGAAGCAGCATAGCCACTCAACTCTACTAACCTATCAGTTGCTCCACCTTACAAGAGTCCTGGTAGCATTTACAAATCATCGTCATTGCTCACGGATGCTCCATCTTCCTATGCCTATCACCTTGTGCCCCCTGTTCAGACAAAGTTAACTAGAAATTCCACATTTGCTGTTCATTAAGAAGATACTAGCATTGACAGAGTGACAGGGGTTTTTGTCAAATTTGGGGCTATGTCACAGGATAAAATTTACAGTAACAGCTGGCAATAGGCTGCAGTTTAGAGTTCACATTTTATTCAGAGAAGTGCAGAAGGTTTGGGCATGAAGCAAGAAATTCACAGCAATCCTGAATAGTATCATTAAATACTAGATTCTGGAGTAAAAAATAAAACACATCTTGCATGATAAAGTGAAAGATTGCACCAGTGACTCATGAGTCATCACCTGTTGACATTTAATTTAACAGAACAGTGAGAACAAGAATGCTTATAGTGCTGGAAGCTGATACCAAAGAAACAGTGAATTTGAAAATTTATTCAAATAGTCAAACAAAAAAAATTATGGTGACTTCAGTGCAAAGTGACACAGTGTACTGCTATGATGGTATCCAATATTGTATATTAGAAGAATGGACCTACAGAGCTACACCACTAATTCACAACTTTGTGACCCTAGATACATGTTCTCTCTCTTATCTCCAGAAGAAAAAGAGGTAAAAGTCATTGTGCTGCCCAAAAATGCCTTGGACAGACAACATTCCAAGGTGGTTTTGACAGAACAGCTGACTTAAATCCGCTTGACTTCTGGAGGCAGTTTTAAGACATAGTACTGTTGCAGTAAAAAGACTAGTGCTTTGTGACAGCAACAAGACTGATCTCCTGTGACATACGAAACCTGAAGTCCCAGTGACCCTAGAAGGCACTTAAAATGAAATGACATGAGCTCGCTTCAGCCTACTTAAAACATACACATAACACTACACAATATACATCTTGGCTTTTTTTTTTTTGCTGTTTGTTAACATTAGCTTGGAAGGGAGGTGTAGAAAACATACCATGAAAAACCATGCTTTTTGTGACACTAAAGACTATTTTATAAATTGCACAACTTGGACAATGAATGAAACATACCTTTGTCAAGCATTTCATCTCAAGGAGATTCATTAAAATTGCAGAGGAGACTCAAAAGTCACAATTTATTCTCTCCCCTGAATGGGACAAGGGTTGATGCAGCAGTTCCTTCACTGATTAGTTCTCATGCATTTCTTTTTCTGTTTATCACTCATAAAATACTCAGCAAGAACACAGTGCCACCTGAGGAGAGGGGAACTGGGCTGGTTCTCATGGTTCTCCTTACTATAAAATTCAAGAAGCAGCAATTTTTCAACAGAAGGGAGGGGATACAGAGGGAATCTTTTGTGATGATCTTAAAATACTACAAAAGAATCTTTTAGAGGATCATGCATTCACAGACCATTCCTAAGATGTTCCTATAGCCTAGCTTCAAGCTTTGGACACGGGGCGTACACCACTTGGGAGCGGAACAGGAGACAAGACATATGTCCTTCAAGTAATTCTAAATGCAGCAACCAGACTGTTGACACAGAAGGATCCTAAGATATCATTTCAGTGTTCTTGTTGGTAGGCTGACTTGCAAACAAATAAAAGCTTCTATTGAAAATCTAAATGTTGAGCTTCATCATTATCAAGGACTCATAGCCTTGACTATTTTTAAGGCTTCTATCATGAGCAGTTTCCTCAGAGATAGATTTAATTTGTAAGAACTATGGGCCTGTCAGTGGACAAGTTATCATCACTAGTCTAGATGCTGCTGGTCCCTCACCTTAGGAAGTTGTTTTTTTTTTTTCTCAAGCACAAAAAGAGGGTCAAAAACCTTTCAGATTTCAGAAAAGAAAGAAGTCATTCCTTCCACTCTTGTTAGAACATTCACAGAGCACAATTTGTAGACAAAAAAATAAATGTCTGTGTTGTTCTTCAGGATGTTAACACAGCCACATTATAACCAGAGGGATGACTGATGCACTTAGGATAAAAAAAAGGTAACCAGAAAACTGTATTGGCTCTCTTTTTTGACCTCTACTATACTGAGCAGGGTCTCAACTGGATACAGCACCTCCAAAGATACGTGCTCCCATTACCCTCTGTTCTGCATTTCCAGTAGCAGCTAAAATAATCAGTTCTTGGCAAGGGTCACTGAAGTACAAGTTATAGCACTCAAAGACCATGGTGAATAGATCAAAGACTGAAATGACATCATCTGTGAATCCAGAACTGTACCACAACACACATATTTGCCCATGGGCTGCAAGAACTCTCTTTCTCATCTCATATTTCAATTGAAACTCATATTTCAATTGCTTTCCTAAAACAAAACAGGGCATCTTACACATTTTTTTTTCTCCCTCAGTTACTAGCTTAAAAGATTACGCTTTGCATGTGATGACCCCATTTGATCTTTCACTTGTCTTTGTGCCATGCATCACACATAACCTAAATTAGGAACTATGTTTACTTGTGTTCATTCCTTGGTTTGCCAAGTGACAGGTTTATTGGCCATGTTAGTGATGTCACAGATTTTCTCTGTATTTCAGTCATCTGGAGTGACATTTGGAAAGGGCATTTTCTACCTAAAATCAATAGCTTCTCTAGCTGCTGTAATATTTCTTTTTGCTTAGAAATATTACTCAGAATATAAAAACCAATTGATTGTAGGCAGAAAATATACTTGCCAATTACTGATGGAGAGGGAAAGAAATAGAGTGCCCTCTATCTTAAGTAGTTTCAGCTGGTGACACACCATTGCTAATCAACACATATGTTTCAGAGGCACCAGAGCCTTCTCAAGCCAACACCCCTTTTTCCTTCTCCTAAATTCAAACCCAAACTGTGGCTTACACCATTGAAAAGGCCAGGCTGGATGGGGCTTTGGGCAACCTAGTTCAGCAGAGGGTGCCCCTGCCTATGGTAGGGGAGTTGGGACTAGATGATCTTTAAGGTCCCTTTCTAGCCCAAATCATTCAATGATTCTATCAAAACATGGACCCAGATTTCTAATCCTGGATTTTTCAGAGACCTACTTGCACAATATCTGAATCAGAATATGTTGTTGTATTAAGGTGGTGAAAACACAAGTTAACATTGTGTGCTGGTTTTGGCTGGAACAGTTAATTTTCTATTTGTCCTTCCTTCTTCGGTTTGAAGTTAAAGTAAATAATATGTTGTGTACTGCACTTAAGAAGTTGTGATTATCTAAGAATGTGATACTAGTTACTATAAAGAATATCAGCATAGCTTTAGTTTGGTGCACTGCCAGAAAAATGTCTAGTTCTAAAGTCCAGTCTGACAGCCACAGCTTTTGAAGTGGAAGAAACACATATATCACATATATACTTTCTCATTTCATGCTTTATGTTATACACAATTGCACCCTGCAAATTGCTTCCAATACCACAACTCCTCCCTTTCGGTCCTCTTACCTCCAAACCTGCTGCAACCATTTCAGCACTGATTTCTTTTCTCCACTGTAATAGGTTTCAAGGAAGTCTCATAAATTTATGTAGTACCTCCGGTCATACAGTGCTCATTCTCATGTTCCCCAGCCATGCAGGGTGTGCATCAGACGATAACAGTAAAGCTAGAAGAAGAAAGGCCCAAAAAGGAGTTACATGGCTTCAACAAGCTTGATGTAATCAAAAGCCTAACAGCCAGATTCCTGAAGATGTTGGCATGAGCAACAGTTTTCTCAATGAAATTACATCTTCTCGCTTGTTTGTATACATACAAAACAAGAAATCTTTGATAAGACTTATTTTGAGGTTCATACTTTAACATGTACCTCAGTGAGGTAGAAGTACAAATTCCAGTGACATTGGATTAGAGCAACTAACTCAAACTCTCTGAAATAACAGATGAGCACTTCTTGGTACAAAGATAGTATTGATGGTTGTTTTCCATGCAGTTTTCAGATCTTAAGACAAGCATGCTTTTCTGGGCAGGTGAGGGCATGTGATCCTGTTTTAGAGGGAATTCTGGATTCATCATTCAGAAACACTGCTTTTAATATATTTCTTCAAGACATGAAATCCAGAAACTAGTACAAAACTTAATTAAAAGGATCAATCTTTTGTTTCTTACATGTGTCTTATAAACCCTTTTGTTAGAAGGAAGCCCTTACTTTCATAAGTGTCCCAACAGCATTTGTTTGTCAGAAATTATATCCTTCTATACTCAGTTTAGTTAATTAGAGATATATAGGTAATACTTTTGATAAATCTGAGTCATCCTCAATATATGTTGACACCTTGAACTTATTTCCAAGTCTCTTCTATGTGGGTTGTTTCCTTCTGAATTTCTGTATACTAATGTTTTATGTACATCTAGACATTTACTCAAATTGTGTGTCAAAAAGTGCTTTAGTGTGTTTTTAGTACCAGCAGAAATATTCTGAAAAAATATTTTAAACAGGAACTATTTTAAACCAGAGATAAAAGATGGCATGATTTGTTAAAGGAAAAAAATCCCTAAAACCAGAAAATGCTTTGGCCAGCTGCTTCTCGCAACTACTTCCCTCTTCCTTGCCCTGACATTACAGAGTTCTTAAAGCAGGTAGCACTTCCAGTTAGCACATTTAGTAGGTTATATAGATTTTAAAGGGATGGTTTGGAACATTCTAAATTCCAAGCCAGCATTACATAAAATTGGATGTTATACACTGGGCAATACTGAACTCCATTTGACATGCTACTTCAGCAAAGAATACACGTACAAATATGTCATCAAACAATATGTTAACACTGAGCCTATAGCTTTGTACTTCCACAGCATTTTCTTCTATCAGGAAAAGTTTTTCACCTTCCAGATGGGTTTCTAAGGTGATAAAGATACAAGGGCAAACAAACCCCCCCAAAACACAAAAAAGCCAACACAGTTGTGGTTGAACCATAAAGTTTTAGTTTCAAAGCTAAGTATATAAATTTAAGTGTTACTGGGACCATCAGAAAAAACTAATAGGCCTTTAAATAACACCTCTCCAGGACATGTTTTTGTTTCAGGATGACTTTTAGTATGATTAAACATGAAATATTGAGACTTGCCTTCCCTGGGAAACTTAATGGTGTTCATTCTGGCTATTAACAAATAAGTTAAATGATGTGATGTAGCTCACATCCAACTGACCAATGAAGATAGTGATGACTTGTGTTCAAAATTTACCATTCACTCAGGCATAAAAAAAATTATACAAGAGCACATTTAAGTAGGATGAAAGGAAATTATCCACTCTCCATATTAACTGATTTCTTGTAACTGTATTCAATTCTAAATATATCTAAATATTCAAATATGTCCTATTACATACTAGACTTCAACCATTTAAAATATTGTGCATAATAGGAGAAAAACTCTAGTAAGAACACTCAAATAGCTTAATTTGGACGAGTGGAAAAAAGAAAGAGAACATTGTCATAAAAAGGCTCAATCAGTCACTTTATGCTTCATCAACTTCTAGGTAGGTCTCCTTTACTAACATGGCAACCCACCAAAACTTGGTTTGCCCCAAATTAATTTTACATCCATTTGGTCTGTTGCCCAGCAAAGAACTTAATAAACCTTATCAAACTGAAGGATTAAATGGATTGCTATCTTAGGCACCCCCTGTATCTCCATCTCTTTTTCTTAGCCATCCCACTTATCGGCTCTGTAGTGCATAACCACTGTCCAACAAGGTAAGTGCAGTGATCAGTAGCTTTGCACTTGAGCCAGTTGGAATCTATCATACTATCACAGTTGAAGAGAAACAGGCATTCCTGCTTAGCCCACTATAAAAGATTTGTTGTTGCTTCTATTCTGATATGCTTTTGTTCTTCTAACTCCTAGCAAGACCCAGAAGTGTAAACAGAAAAATCAATTGTTACACAATTTTTTTTTCCTCTCGGTTACATGGAAACAGGAACTATCAGTAATCCTTGAATGATTCTTTCTTCCAAAATTACACCTTTATTTTAGCGAATCAAATGCTTTGAGAATTTGGGGTATTCACATAAACCTATCTGATTTTGCATAAAGCTCAGACTCTTCAAAAGGTGGGGATCATGCTCAGGAACAGCACTTGTGCTGCTAGCTAGGACTAACTTCGGACACACCACTTATTCAAAAGAATTTTCCATGCTGTCATTGCCCTAAAGATTCTTTTCACGGTTTCAGTAACAGTGGCATCTGCAGAGGGGAGCTCCAGCCACTTGAAACTCATTAAAACATACTTGAGATTGACAATGAGTTGAAAACATCTGTCAGACTTGGCCAAGATTTCAATCAAGTGTGATGTTGCTGTGTTACTCTGCTACATTGACTTAATAAATGACTTGGCTGCTGTCAGTGCAAGGAAAGTTGGGTTCTAATTACTAGCCTGATTTTTTTTTCTGTATCTTTCACGTAAAGATTCATACTCTACGTGACATGCACTAAAATTATCTTGCTGAATCCAGAAGCTGAGGTAAAGTAACACAGTCATACTTTTTACATGCTGTATCAGCTAGTTATAACATGACATACATATCAAGAGTCTCCAGTAGTGACATGCTTCTCCCAAACAGCCCAAGAGTAAACAAGTGAGTACAGGATGCTTTCAACCTCTGGGGTTTTTTTAGCCTCAAGTAATCCCAAACAACCCTGAGCAAAAATCTTCTAAGAACTTAGCGTATTTTTTTTAAATAATGTCCAGAAAAACCTCTGAAAAATAACTTGTGCAACTGAAGCTAAAAACAAGTACTCTTAACTCAAGTTATGCCAAAGTAAAATATAAAAACATTGTATTACTATTTCAAATGGAATGGGAAAGAAGTAGCACACAGAAAATTCTTACCTCCAGAAAGACAATGTTTTCTTTCAGATTTAAATGAAGAGAATTTCAGTCTGGGAATTAATGAGCTTCATTTTTTCTCTTTACTCTTTTAGTGTCCATTTCATCCACAGGTGTTACAAGGATTTCTTGAGCTCTCCTTTCTTGGGAACAGTCCCCATAAGCAGGATACTTGAAAAAAAATGAACAGTTTTACATCAAAGTAAGACCCTCAACAATATCAACACCTAAGAATCTAGAAAGATGTGATTTAGATGATATATAACTGTTATAAGTAATGAGTATGCTATACACTAAATCTGTAGGTACAGGAAGACCATATCAATGGAATGCTGATATTGCTAGCAAACTGCATCACATTCATTTTACCATTCTGATACATACAAAGTATTCTCGTAGCTATTTCACTAAAATGATTATTTTATGAAAATTCTCTTCCAATCAGAAAATTTTATTAATTTGGGCAGATTTCAGCTTTTTTGTTTTAATGTAAAAAAAAAAAAGATCAATTGTAAAAAGTAGTCAGACTTAGTAACTCCTCTGGGAAGTTCTCCTTTCACTATGTCCATTGCAAAGATTCAGCTGAACCCACGAGAACACAAGAAGCACAATGAGAAGAGCTTTTAAATATCCTGCCCAAGCTGCATGCAGATACAAAGGAGTTTTAATTCAAGGTTGCATATGTTGGCTAGAGAGAATGAAAAGTCAACGCACAGAACTTGTTCTGTAAGAGTCAATCTGTCTTTCTCTCTTGGAAGCACTGACGTGTTCAGATTGTGTGTACACCAAAACTGTCTCTGCAAAGAGTGCCCTGTCACATGCATGGTTCTTCTGTGAGAGGCAGGCAGACACTCTGCTGGCAGCTGCACTCTTATTTTTAAAAATAAAATTCTTTGTTAGGAACGGCATTTGCTGACTGCATATTTTTTTTCACTTCATAGGAGCACCTCCATTTACAGTAAGGTACTACAACATAAAATGACATAATACACTCACATATTCTTTACATGTGTATTGAACAGTTGAAATACACAGTATTATTGCAACTAATTTTCTTTTTCTTAATAACCACAATACAGGTGTTTACAACATGATACCCTGACAAAGCAAGTTGTTCTGCTCTAGAAATTTGTCCTGCTTTTTCTTTGTGATCTAAAGCTAGATGAAAAACTGCAGTTTCTTGGGTGGAGGGAAGGGGAGGATCAAGGGCCAAGTTCAGATGGTAGTAATAAGGTATGTTTAACCTAAGTGCTACTCATACTTCAGAGACTCTTACTCTGTGAGCAAACTAACAAATCAGAGGATTAGACACAGAGTAAGGTGAAAATTAGTTCAGGTAAAGATAACAAAAAAACCCTAATCTTTATAAAACTGCAACAAGGTTCTTTGAGGTTTTTTAGTCCCTAGGATTTAATAATAATATCCATTGACAGTTTAGTCATTGAAATCCTTGGTGGTATACCAGGCACTTTAACACTCATCCAGAGAATATGTCTGTTTCTGCCAATTCATAAATGCAAATTTATTTTAGACAAGGCATGAATAACCCACTCATTCATTTTCAAGTGCAATCAGATGAGAACACTTGTGTTAAGCAACTAGGCATATGTTATTATTTGTTACAGATCTCCTATAGCTACATTAATATCTATCCCTTCTTCGAAGAGGAACAGACAAGATGATTAAACAGGCGATGTAAATCTCAAGAGTACAGTCAGGAAACATAGCTTCATTGCAAGAAATTCTCTAGAAGATCCTGTAAACTTGTATCATCTCATGGTCTCTAACAAGATGTTACTGATGATCACTTCTCAAAAACTGCCACTTGAAAAATACAGGTTAGGTTGCAAAGTCTCTCTCAAATATAGGAAAACCAAGTGGCTGAAACAGAACTGAAAGTCATTCATGCATCTCCAGCCTAGGGGAGACTAAATTGCTTAATATAGTTTCCCAATGAAATAGTATACTTGGCTCTGTTTTCTTAAGAACACCACATCAGTGCCTGCAAATGTATTTGCTCTATACTCTTGTGGACATCATACTGCAGATTATAGCTCTGCTGTAAACCTGTAGCCTCTCAAATTAAATGTGCTATACATTACTAGCTACCATATACCACGTGTCTTTAGCATCACTTTGAATAAAGTTAACATCAATATTTTTAATTGTGCATTATTTTTATCAAATATATAAAGCAAGAAAATTAGTCTATCATTTGTTTAGCAGCAACCTATCATGTACTAAAGCATAGAGTTGTAATAAAAATAAGTACATCTTCACAGGCAGCTGAAGAAAAATGTCACAAATTTTGTCTCTATTCAAAGCCAACTTCAGAAAAGCCAACTCAGTTCTGGTTTGGCCATATCAAAAGGACAATGTCCTTGAGCTAAAGCACCACCCTTTTTTTCAAATTCACATTATCTTCCTTATCATCTTGTATCATGCCTTGACTTTTATTGACAAAATGTTCAGCTCCTAGAAACTACACCATTTTTTATCACCTAGCAGTGATTACTCTGAAAAGAATGAAGTGATCCCAGCAAGTATGAAAGAAATCCAATCCTGTCCTTTAGAAATTAAAAGAAAAACCCAAAACCATCACACCCCAAACAAAACAGCACGATGTACAATTTTTATAAAGAAAAATATACAGGAACCTTGACCTCGAAAAAAATGCAGAAAACACCCATTATTTAGCAAAATAACTTATATTTTAATAAAGCTGAGTAATACACATTGCTGTATCACCTGAAAGAATGAGGTAAGATTCCCAAATTACGTCTATACAGGATGAAGCTCTCCTAAATACATCCAGACCTCCTAGTCTAAGGAGTATCAATTTTTAAATAAAGTTTATAGAGCATCTTGTGTCTGCTCTAGTATGAGTTTTACTCATCAAAAAGAAAACATCACAACCTATTTCAAAGTCATCCTTTGTACATGTTTTAATCTTAAAAGAAAAGCTTTTGCTTTTGGATATTGGAGACTTTCTGCACAGCCCCTTTGTGCTTCAACACCTCTTACTGCTGCTGTGTAAACTAGTACCTTTAGCCTCATGCAGAAGGAAATTTAGCATCCTACAGCATCCCTAGGAACGAAAGGAACATCACGGTATGAGCCAGTGAATCACTTTCAAGGCAAACACAAGCCCATTTTTCATGTCTTTGTATTGTGTTGAAGTTTTTCAATGTCAAGTCAACCCTCCCTAATGACAACACATCTTCAATTAGAGATGCAAAAGCAGTTTGTATGCAATTGAAATCCTGAAAACCAGTAATCTTCTCATGAAAACCACAAACAATTTTTTCCTTTCTCATGCACCAGTACTCCTGATTTACCATCATTTTTATGTTACATTAATTGATCCTTAATTTCCAAGACAGGGTAAAAGACTGAGCATTATTGGCAGGGTTTAATGATTTGCTATTTAGTCCACACACAGAGTCAAAGGTTACACTGCCAGCAGTTCAAACTACATGACCAAATAATACTTATCTCTGCTAAATTCTTAATTTCTCTCATGGATTCCCACTCCACCCTCCTCAAGAAAACTTGCTCCTTTCTCATCTTTCCCATAAAAACTACATAGAACTGGCTTATGAGCATCTGAAGCTTGCAAACTTATGGTGAACAAATGTGTTACCATGCAGCAATTACTGGAGATATATATTTAACTCCAGCAGAATACCAGAAGAGGCAGTGCACTTTGATTTAAATATATAAGGTTGTGCTCACGTGAAGCCATCTCTTCAGTTGGTTATTTCACTACATCTCTTTTGCCTTCACAGAAGTTGTTCTGATTTATATCCCAAGCCTCCTCAGCACCATGCCACCAACAGTGGCCAGGTTGCATGTAAAGTTTAACAGCAGTGTAAGGACATTCATTGCTCACACCAACGGACTGGTGAATCACAAGTTTACTGTGATCAAGAACATGGACCTTGTCTTTTAGGTTACAGAGACAGTGCTTAGACACACACACAAAACTGAAAATGAATAAGGAAGTGTCACAATTCAAAAAAAGCTGACACCTGCCAATGTGCTTTTAAAAAGAAACATTCTATTTAGCAAAAATGGTAGAATACTCATCTGTTCTGATGAGTACTCATTCAAAATCAGGACTCTATTCATTAAAACATCTCTTGGCTTTTTTTTTTTGTGGTAGAAAAATCAGAACTTCTGTTCCATTTTAAAATATAATTATTTTTAAACACTCCAAAAAGGTGGCATATTTAAATAATTTGCCATATCTTTGGTTTATATTCTCAGAATATTTTATGATTTTTCAGTGGTTTACTTTTTTTTAAGGACTCGGGGGGGGTTTAATTAACATAATTTCTCTCTCCTCCCCTATATCTGCAGGATTTCATCAGTCACTGAGCTTCCAGAAGCCCTGGAAGAATCCAAAGTCTGAGAAGATATTGAAAGTACTTTGTGGTTTGCAGTGTATGCCATGACTGACTGGCAGTGAAGAAAGCACATAAGGAACCATCTTCTATGACGGTATTACTGTACTCAACCCACCAGCTGGCCACAAAGTCTTGTGTGCCTGTTTCACATGCTCCTAGATGCTAAGTTGAATTTAATATGAAATCTGTAAGTAGCTTGCAATTTCAATTTGAGTGTTTACTTTTAGATTTTTTTTTAATTCAAAACTGCAAATTTCTGGGAAACATTTTCATTTAGATGAAAGCGCAATTTGCAGAAGAAAACTGCCATAGTGAGCATTTTTGGATGTCTGCTTTAGAGAAAAAAAACACCAAAAAATTTCTTTATCATTTAAAAACAATCTTTCTTCTAGACTGAAATGCCAACTTACTTCAGAAGAAGCAAATTTCTTCATGGGAGGTACTTCCAAAAGGAAACTTTTCAGACCATGACATATCCCCTCAACACCCTGCACTGCTCAGTGAGAAAGTAAAGGTGTAAAGATAAACTAGGAGCCAGTGAGCATCCACCAGAGCTCAAAGCCCCACCTGCCTCAAGATAACTGCAGGATTGGGACCATGAATTCCTCAAAAGAACCTGAAGCCAATATAACTGTTAAAAGCATATGATCCAAACCAAGAAAATCTTGGAAGGCTAAAGCCCACTTGGAAGTTGAGCTGGAAAGAGACATAAAGGATAACAAAAAGGGGTTTTTTAGATATGTGAATAGTAAGAGGATGACCAGGGATAATGTAGGGCCCCTGCTGAACGAGGCGGATGTCCTGGTAACGGGGGATGATGAGAAGGCGGAGATACTGAATGCCTTTTTCACTTTCGTCTTCACTTCAAAGGCCCCCCGGGACCCACAGACACTGGATGAAAGAAGTAATGTTTGGGAAATGAAGAGCTTCCCTCTGGTTGAGGTGGGGGTGTTCCAGGAGCATCTCAAAGGGATTAATGTACACAAATCCATGGGCCCTGATGGGTTTCATCCACGTGTGCTGAGGGAGCTGGCGGAAGTGATTGCTGAGCCGCTCTCTATCATCTTCAACAGGTCTTGGAGAACAGGAGAAGTGCCTGAAGACTGGAGGAGACCCAATGTCACTCCGGTCTTTAAAAAGGGCAAGAAGGAGGATCCCAGCAACTATAGGCCAGTCAGCCTCACCTCTGCCCCAGAAAGGTTATGAAACAGCTTGTTTTGGATGCCATCTCCAAGCAATTGGATGAGAAGGAGGTCATGAGGAGTAGGCAGCATGGATTAACCAAGGGGAAATCGTGCTCAACCAATCTCATAGCCTTCTACGATGTCATCACCAGCTGGGTAGATGGAGGGAGAGCAGTGGATGTCATCTACCTTGACTTCAGCAAGGCTTTTGATACTGTCTCCCATGACATTCTGATAGCAAAGCTGAGAGAGCATGGGATAGATGAGTGGACAGTGAGGTGGGCTGAGAATTGGCTGTCGGACCGAGCCCAGAGGGTGGTGATCAGTGGAGCAGAATCTGACTGGAGACCTGTGACTAGCAGTGTTCCCCAGGGATCGGTGTTGGGTCCAGTCCTGTTTAACATCTTCATTGATGACCTTGATGAGGGAATAGCATCCACCCTCAGCAAGTATGCCGATGATACGAAGCTGGGAGGAGTGGCTGACACGCAGGAACACTGCACTGCCATCCAGTGAGACCTGGACAGGCTGGAGAGCTGGGCAGGGAGAAACCAGATGAGGTTCAATAAAAGCAAGTGTAAAGTCTTGCATCTGGGAAGGAACAACCGTTCGTTTCGGTACAGACTGGGGGATGACCTACTGCAGAAGAGCTCTATGGAGAAGGACCTGGGGGTCCTGGTGGATGACAGGTTGGCCATGAGCCAGCAGTGTGCCCTGGTGACTAAGAGAGCCAATGGGATCCTGGGGTGTATCAGGAGGAGTGTGGCCAGCAGGTCAAAGGAGGTGATCCTCCCCCTCTACTCTGCCCTGGTCAGGCCCCTGAACAGGACAGGTATCTCCTTGAGAGAGTCCAAAGAAGGGCTACAAAGATGATTAAGGGCCTGGAACATCTCCCCTTTGAGGAGAGGCTGAATAAGCTGGGGCTGTTCAGTCTTGAGAAGACTAAGGGGGCATCTAATTAATGTTTATAAATATCTTAGGCATGGAATGCAGGGTGAATTAGGCAGCCCCTTTTCAGTGGTCTGTGGAGATAGGACAAGGGGCAATGGCTGCAAGTTGGAGCACAGGAAGTTCCACACCAACATGCGGAAGAACTTTTCCCCAGTGAGGGTGAGGGAGCCCTGGGACAGGCTGCCCAGGGAGGTGGTGGAGTCTCCATCTCTGGAGATATTCAAGACCCGCCTGGACGCCTATCTGAGTGATATGTCCTAGGGAGCTGCTTTGGCAGGGGGGTTGGACCCAATGATCTCTCGAGGTCCCTTCCAACCCCTACAATTCTGTGATTCTGTGATCTCTCCACAGCTAGCCTGCAACCCATTTAGCTACATGGTCATCAAAATGCTAGAGAAAAAACCTTGTTGCCAATATAGTCAGGGTTCTCTTAATTTCATGCACTGTGACTCCAACAATTTCTTCATTTCGCATTTTATTTTTCTAAAATTGGCTTCATTTAAAGGCAAGGAAACCACATTTCATGCTCTTCAGTTTCATTAAAGATATACAAAAGCCCTTACCAATAGACGACTAGTCTAATTAAACCATTGTAGCAGAAGAAAATATTGAAATGATGAATCTGAAAGGATTTTGACATGCTTATTCTCTTGCACATCATTCCTTATGGTATATTGAAAAAGAGCTCCTCCCTTTCAAAAAAAAAAAAGGTTTAGAATCATGTGATGAAACATGTAACACTCAACAAATGGACTACCTCACAAATTCTCTGAAGTGTGTCAGGAAAGAAGGTCACCCATCGATCACTTCTTCAGCAGCGTGAAAACATAATGTTACACCCTCAGAAAATCAACCTGCATCTGCTTGAAGAGAAAGTTATGGTTAAATCTCCTGCTTAAAACTCAGTCCATAGGAAATGGTATAAATACCATATGAATGAGACAAGATAAATTCAGCATTATTCAATATGTGCTGCTTAATCGGCACTTGAATTAAAGCACTGCTGAAATTAAGCAAAAAAACCCCAAACCTGAGTATGATTCCTTTCCTCGGGAGCTGCAAAACAAGAAATTTCTTGAATCCTATCTTTGCAGAGGAACAAAAAGAAGGCTAATGACTGTTCTGAGTCTGACGCTGGGAACACAACAAGGCAGGGGTTTATTTCACTTTTGAAGCACATGAAACTAGGGCTATGCTAAAAAGTTGGCTCAGAGTGAACTCAATTTTGTGATTAATTGCTCCAAATTCCAACAATATTTTAGGGATCTCATGGTTACAGGACAAATACATATATGAAGAGTTCACTTCCACATGGGTTAGCTACCATTGCTGTGGCTGGTTTGGACCAAAGCAGCAGTTTATATTTATTCAAATCCTATTTCATAGTGGATAAGGACCTTTAGCAGCCCATTAGCATTCAAATCCAGTGCAGATAATCACAGTCTGTTGGCTGTTGGATCAGATGAGGCTGACAAAGTACTTCAGTTAAATTCCCCACTGGTGAAGATCTCTATCACAGCTTTTTCTCTTCTGCTTTTCAGGTTGATCTGCAAAACAGCTTAAAACCAAAAATGTAATAAATTTTTAAAAAGGAGATGCTCCTTTGTTACTTGTAGATCTGTCCAACAAAGTGAGACTACTATAAGCTGTCTATCAGGGAAACTCCTCCACCAAGAGACCTTCAACCTTCAGTTCATTACACTCTCTACCTCCTCCCTCAAAGCCGTAGTGCTTCAGGCTCCTATAGCTACAGCTTCCTGAAGAATCAGCCTTCAAGGGCCTTCTTACATGAAAAAAATAAAGACTGGGAATGCATATGAATATTCCCAGCCCTGACAAAGCCTGTGCAGCCCATAAGGTATCACGCTTACGTGTGGTTTCTGACACCCTAAGATTTCCTTCCAGCTCCAAGACAACAGAAAAACAGCATTGAGACAGGCCATTAGGCTTCCTTACCCTCATGCCATGTTTTGTTTTCATTCCAGAAAGAAACACCTTTACAGACCTTTTAAGTTATCTTCTTAGCTACACAAAAGATGAGCAAAATTTGATATTAATTCTGTATCTTTTTTTTAATTCCTATTGACCTTGTCACTTGAGGTTAATGTCTAATAAAAAAACCCAGAAAACAATTTCGGATAATCCAAACCTCATTTATGAGAGGCAAGAGGCACAAGAGACCAGATTCCCAGGAAGGCAGAAAAACAAAATGGTGTTACTTTCATAGCCTGAAATAAAGTGAGAAACCTAATCTTCTACTCAGAAGATGGATTAGCAAATCTTGTCGATCTCACAAATATGTATCTAGTAAATTAAGAGTCATGAAATATTTTGTTATTTTAAATTAACTTTCGTTACTACTCTCCATACAATCCACTGGAAATACTGAAATACTAGAAAAATCCAGTAAACATACATTTCATATCTCTGGCCTTACTATCAACAGCAATCAAAGCAGTGAAGACTGCAAATGCATTACTGACTGCTCTTGGGAGACTTGAATCTTTTCTCATAAATCACTTCTCTCCAGCTACCTGATCATTTGGATTTCAGAATAAAATGCATATTTTCAGAAAGGTTCTGCCTGACCTAAGTGGCTCACAAGTAAAACCATGAGAAGGCTTAAGCAGCAACTGCCACATGATGTCCTGGGTTTTATACATCTATTCAGGTGGATTGCCTGAAATGAACCATGACATCAGCTCATGAAGAAAGATTTTTAAGAAATTTACTCTTGCAGAGGGCTAACTATTTTTTCTGCCCCCAACCTCCCCTACCTACTTGTAAGTTCTAGATTAAGATGTATTCATAATATATTTTAAGAAAATATTTGTTAAATCCACACATTAAAACCAAATAAATTAAAAGCTCGCAGTATATGTATTTCTCACTTGCTTTCTCCATGTAAAACAATGGATTGCATACTATATACGCTGGGGGGAGAGTGGGTTCCCTAAAACATAACACACTGGGAAGCTGTGGTCTAACATACCTTGCCAATTTTGCCTGAAGCTGTTTCCATCAACAACAAAGAAAAGGAGCTATCATTGATTTCAACGGATGCTGGCTCAGATGCAAAGACAGGGACTGGTTTTGATCACCCAGGGTTTTTTTTATTGTTGCTCATCTCTGCATTTCCTGATTTTGCTGAAATAAAGAACAGCTGTTCTCACAAGCTTACCAATTCAAAGCTGTGAAGACAAAAGCTGCATCCAAATTTCCTTTTTCTTTAATAGCATAGTATAGATCTTATTTTTCTCTCCATCGAATAAGATAAGTCCAAAAAAAGGGAGAGAGGGGGGCCAGTCTTATGATTCTGCTAGTTTGGGGAAAATTAATCTCCCTGCATATGTGTCTCCAGACACACTGACAGAATTTCTTGCTCCCCAGAAGAACAGATACTGTGGTGAGATAGTTCATACCCCGAGGACCATTCCCCAAAATTGCTCTAGAGTAATCACAGCGACAAGCCTGAGACAACTTCAGCAGAGCTGGCATTTTTTCTGGATGAAAAGATACACGTGTATTCTTCGCCACACATGACCCTTGCACTGTGTTACAATACACATACAGGTCAGTTCGCAGGCACAGTACAACTGATGTGAATATCCTCTGTGGACATGTTCCGGTTTTCTGGATATTCAGCACTCCAAACAAATATCCCAGACCCTTTTTTTTCCTGCCTCAACAAAATCATTGGCAAAATAAGTGGATACAACTAGAAAAACATGAACAACAGAGTAAGGTGTAAGCTAAGCATGACCCCTCACCACTACATAGGTTAGCATGTGCTATAAAACCTGTCCAGAAAGTTGGTCAAGTCTTTTGCTACGGCAACCACATCACTGGGACAGCCCTACATGCTACATTGCCCTGGAAACATACAGTAGCTACCCCAGTATTCGAACAGCTTGAATCAGACAAGGGCAAACACTGCACACACACACAGCTGCCATTTTTTCAAGTGAAACGCATCACTTTTGACTGTGCAACTGAAGAGTGTGCAGTGTATCTGCAGCCTCTGTACTCTCCAGTTAGCATGTCATCATACTATAGCCACTGCCATGACAAAAGTTACCGCATATCCTTAAAGTGGGATATAGTCTGCAGCTGAGGAACAGGAACTCCACATTTGATCCTTGCTCCCTTTGTAAACTGGAGAAAAGAAATTAGGCATTGTGCCTCAGTGCCTGTTGCTCAAGGGTTGGGATGCTGTGCTTTTCAAACCAAAAGGACAAAGATTGCCAGCTGCATGTAGGTAGGGGCAGACAATTAGCGCACTACACATGCACAATCGTGGCTAGAAAGAGGTTTGTCTTTCTGACACAGCAGCAAACAAGGAAGCATGACTTCCAGGTCCAGCACTTTTTTCTTCCCTTTCCTGCTGCCAGACAGTGAAATGAGGCAAGGATGACAGCCATCAGATAAGTTGCTACTTACCTGCAAGTCAAGTGCCACACACAACTAGTTGGCAGCACAATTTCCCACACACATTAAGGGCCCATTCATAATCCCAAATAATAATTTACCTCACAAGAGTTTGCTCATTATGTGCTTTGCCTGGCCCTTGTGCTCTTGTAAAACCTTCTTTGAGTAGGTAGGCATGAAATAATCTCCTGCTGTCTGTAGCACTGGCCTTTTTTTCTTTTCATGTGACTGCAAACAGAAACTCCTTATTCAAAAAGGAAAAGGTTATTAAACTCAGCAGAGTTATTTTTAAAAAGATAGAAATGAACTGTGACTGCAATCTTAAGTGTGAGTCTTGCCTTGAAAGCTGTTCAAAGCACAAAAGGCAAGCAGAAAGCACAGATTCAAGTCAGACCTGGCCATTTTCATGTACAGTCACCATTAAGCTGACAAGACAGTAATCTGCTACCTCATTTTGTTATGAATGGTCCTTTAATTTGGGGTTATTATTATTTTTATTAAAGCTTCCCTTAAAATGTATGCTTTCCTGAAATAAGTCTCCCGTTTTTCCAAACAAGGCACACAACTCAAAAAAGCATTTAACACGTTGCTTCTACTTTACATCAGTGAGTTGCCTCACTGGTGTCAGGTTGACTCACGTGAGTAACAGGAAGGTGGGTGAGTCTAAGCAGCACTGGAGCCCTATCTGATTAAATCTTCCTCTCCATAGCAGCACACCTGTAAAACAGCATCACAGTTACAGCATGAAAAGTCAGCAGCTAGTAAGACAATGAATCAACACCACAAACCTCCAAAGACTAAGTTTTCATTTAACTGCTTGTTTTAAATAGACTGATGAATGATGGTTAAAAACTGGCACTGGCATTCTTTCTCACGATCTCGTGCATGTAATGGCTGGACAGCCCAGCTACAATATTCCTTTTACACACAAAGGCTATTAAGTGCAGTCCAAACCTGAACTACTAATGCTATTCTCTATGCTAACATTTGCTTGGTGCATAAATTGCCACACCAATCTCCCGGCTACTGTGATGACAGTACAACACCTTGAAACAACAGAGTCCCAGGCTGGTCAGAATGATTATTAGCACCAGTCACACTCAATTGAAAATAAAACATATAAACTGTATTGAACTATTTTATTGGTGACCATCAAGAAATGAAATGAGCTAATTACTATTTCCTTTCTTTTCCCAGTGATCTGCAATCCCTGGATGAATGCTGTGTAAACCAGAAAGGTTTTTGTGGCCATCCTTTAGTAATTGACCTTTAGCTCTCCCCATTTCATTTGCCCTAAGTGTTAATTGACTTTGAAAAAGCAGTATATTATCCTTTTAGAAAAAAAAATCTGTGCCCGCCAACATCTTACAGCATCAAAGCCCTGTTAAATCATAGTGCAGTACAGCTGGAAATGAGTCTCCAGAAGAAATGGAAAGGGGGTGGGGGAAGGAAGCAGATCCATCATTGAAAGGGTTGCACTGCCATCTAGAGAGAATTTACACCAGCCAATTTTCTGAAAGGGGCAATAAGGTTATTCGTCAAAATATTTCCACCCTGACTTTTTCCAGAGTGTGTGGGGGGAGGGGCGGGGGGTGAAAGTAGGGATTCCATTCAGGTTCACTGCATCTATACATTTTTAAAATAACTTTGTAGTAATTTGTACTAAAAAAATAGCATATCCTGAAATCTAACCTACCATAAATCCTATGGAAATTATGGGAGATATATTTAAAGGCTCACTTATAGGCTCTCCTACAACAAGGTATGATATCTGCACAGTTTTGTTTCCAAGAAGCTCCTTTGAAGAGGTAGGTGCTGTATCTTTGCAGAAGGGTGCTTCAGTCACAAACAATTTACATTTTGACAGACATGCTATGCTCCCAGCAGCTGCCTTTATGATATTGCTTGTCAGTTAGAAAGAAAGAATGTCCTGTTTCAGTCTATGACTTCTCTCTCTTTCAGAAATATAAAATTGTCTTTTCCCAAGTGTTTTATATGCAGCAGCCTCACAGAGATCAAGTCAGACACAAAGCAGGAGGTACCCATGAAATGTGTTACCAGTATCAGACTACTTTAATCTGACTAATTTAATTTACTCTGCCTCTGTCCAAAGAGCAACCGAAGTCCATTTAGTGTACGTGATGGGTCAGCTGCTATGAAAACTGGAGGTACATTCCTCACCATCAGCACCTAATTCAGTTACATTCTCAAGACAGCCGATGCATGGGTACGTGGCTAACTGTATCTGAAACAAAAGAAATTCATTTGTAGCTTAAGGTACAGTCAGCAAGTAAAGAAACCGTGTCACTAATGCACCTCAAAAGGGAGAGTTCATTATTGCTGTCTCACAGAAGCACTCGCTGTGAGTTGTGGTCCTCTTGGTCTCCATCACTGTTATTTACTTGGTAGTTGAAGAGCAGTGTGGGACTTGTAACAGTTAATGGGAACTCACAGGTTCCTCTGTCTTCTGACTCCCTGAAGATTTCAAAACCAAAACAAGCTTGAGGACTAAGGACTCCCAGTATGAATCTATTTGTAACTATTAAAATACTATCTGGATGTTTTTCATACCACACTGCAATTTTTATTTGACTCCTTTGTGAAATCCTATTGGGTTAAAATAACTCAAAATCAAGAAAATTAGTAAACTTGTTTGTGGCTGTCTCCTTTAGCTAGCCAGGGAGGTGCTCTGTGAAAGGGCAAGGTATTTCCCTGCTGTGGCAGCAGTGGTGAATTAGTACTACCCAGAAGAACACAGTAGTTACCCTCTGGCTAAGGATATGTAAAACAGGATGCATTATACAAATATGAAGGGCAATATCTGAATTATTTATACCCTTCATTTCTGACTGGAATGACAGATCAAAACAGAGTTATCAAGGAAATTAAGCCCAGAAAAAAATTCTTCATTTTCATTGATATACACTGAAATCAGAAACATTTGATTCACACTGCCCTGCACTCCTTGACATTTATCCTGACTGGGTGTTAAAACAGACCACTCTGAACACTCATTTTACATGGGCATGGGTCGCTACTCAGGGAGAATCAAGTCTACAGAATCTGTCGTGCAAACGACAGGATTCACTAAGACAAGAACTGGACTCAGCAAGGTAACTGGTCATCTTCTTATTTCTATTAATAGTAATACTGAAAATTTCAGGGTGAAAGAACATAGTAGCTTTGAGTGATGAGATTATGAGGACAGAGAATCCACCACTTCAATGGAGTATTAGGAAACACAGAATAAAAAAAGAATTAAAAGGATGACTGACTAGACACATCGCCCAGTCCAGATGTGTTGCAAAATGAGGGGGCATTGTTTCCATTCATTACTGTCAATGGACTTGCCAGGAGAAAAAACCCTGTTGCACCTGTAATACCTAATTTGCTCTTTTTGCTGACAAATGCAATTAAGCTGTGCAATTCAGGAACAGAACAGTAGGCATGAGAATAGTTACCGTGAAAAGACAAAGATTTAAACATGGCTAGACTGGACACTTTGCTGTTATCCCACTACTTATCTTGTCCACAGACCTTGAAGACAGACCTGAAATAATGACAAAGAGCTCATCTTATAACAATTAAGTGTTAAAACTGAATCAGGTAAATGTCAAAAGCCAGACAGCTGTAGACATAGGACTGCTTCTGATGAAGCAGAAACATAGGCTTTCTTCTTCTTTTTCTAAAAGCAAATAAATTCAGTCAATAATGCTTGCAACATGTAGATCAGCCCTTCATCCACTCTATTTTACCCCAGAAGTCGTTTTAGGTGTTATTGCCAACAGATAGTCCTGTTAATGTCAGGCACAAGTACATGAACTAGAAATAGAAGGGAAGATAACATTCATATTGTGAAAATGAAAGGATAGCATCTCTTTTGTGTCTGGAATTTATTGTGGAGTCAAAGGGCACTGAAGAAATTCCATTTGATTTGTACATGCCACTGGATATAATAGGATGGGCTTCATGAAGTTATGAATCTCAGCTTTTTTTGAAGGCTCGCTTAAAATGTATTATTTTTCAAGGGATATAAATAAAACTCCTTTAAAGCCACTTACTTACAGTGTGACTATAATCAATTTACTTCACATCTTGATGCTTCCCTCCTCTCGCTTCCAGACTTGGCTTTTTTTATTGAAACTCTATACTTCTAAGGGTTGACTGCCCCTCACTTTTTTTTTTGGTGAAATGACTGGTGCAATGAGACCAAGCACCCACACTAAAGGTAACTGTCATGTCAAGGTTCAGTCCATGTTCAAAATGGGATTCCCTAGAACACACTCATCCATACTAGCTGGTTTTGTGCACTTTAGCAAAAAGGCAGGGACACGTAGATCTCCCTCCTCCTTTCATAAACTTTCCTCATAGGTCCACTGACTAAAGGATCTCGTTCCAAATGGAGGTTCAAGTGTAGGTTTCTTGTTAAATAATAAGAAAACATGACAGATGCTATGCTGCAACATAATATTTTATAACTATTATATGTTTGGTTTTATATAAATTGTAAATATTTTGGCAAATAGGTTGGATCTGCTCTGGAGAATGCAAAGCCCGCAGTTTGATGTTGTTTGTCCAGTTTCTTCAGTGACCAATACCAAGGGATTAAAACATTTGGAGTTAACAATTGCCCTTCTTGCACAAGTGTCAGTGATTTTCCTTCTTGGTATAGAGTATCTTGAGTTTGATCCTGAAGATCATCATGCTTGCATGCAACCATGATACTTGATACCAAAGTCACAAAATCACATTCAGGGATAGCAAATACCATTATGTCAGGGTACTCATGTGATTCATCACTTCAGCAGCCTGAGGCAGGTGTTAATCAAACATAAATCACCATAGCACTATTGAGACTAGTCAAGCTTCACCAATTTTCACCCACTAAAAACCTGTCCTGTCATATAATGATATACAGAAGAGCCTCATAACATGAGACAAGTGTGAGCAAAGAGGCAGTAGATACAAATGCTTCAGAGCTCTCCCGTTCTTTATGAATAACCTCTAGGGATCATCTCTCTGACTTTTTTTGGCTTTTTAAAGGAGCTTACACAACTTCTTGGTCAGCGTGTTTCAGGCTTGACTGGAAGCAGTTTTTGGCTTCTAATGAAGAATGCTCTAAGATGTTTTGCAAATTGTTGCATGCTCACTTTAGTGCCTGTGATATAAGAGACAAGCAGCTCGAGTGGATAAAAATTAGCTAGTATACTGGAGCCAAAGGTACTTATAGCATGAAGCAGTTCCAAGCGGAAGGAGTTGAATTGTGGAATACTGTAACATTAGTATTGATTTTGTTTACTTTCTAAACCTGAAAAGAGGAAAATGCAGTAAAAAGTGATGAAATGTGCTGCTGATGTGAATAGAGTGAATCAGCAAACACACAATAGGGAAGCAATAAAATTCACAGGGACTTGGCTTGCCTAGAATCATGGGCAGATAAGTGGCTTATGCAATTCAATTTAGAAAAAGGTAAGATAATGAATCTACGGACAAAATAACAAGAAAAGGGAACTCTATCTTCAATGGACAGAGGTGACTGCATTTTAACATTCTAGAGTAAAAAGTGGTATGCTATAAACTTAGGTTTTTCTAATAGAGCTGCCTTTCTGCCAGTCCTTTCCCCCCCCCTCCCTCTCCTAGGTAGTTGTTTCTTTCTGGTAAAAGGCACTGGCCAGAAAAGTGAGTTGACAATAATGTGTGAAAATGATTCAACTTTTGGCCAATTGGCTCCTTTTTATATAAAAAAGAACAAGAAATAATACTTAAGAACATTGAAATTAAAGGAGATTATTCTAATGCTGGGATAGATTAGGTATTATGAAAGTGACATTTATAATCGCTGATTAATAAAATGAAACAGAATTGGGAAAGTAGGATGTGAAGAAGATGACAAGAAGAAATATACAAAATACTTATTTAGTAAGCTTGAGAAACAGGGTATACATTTGGGAAGCGGTGAGGAAGATTAACCACATCACTCTTACCAGCTTTACGGAAGCACAAATCCCTGGATATTGTTGTGAAACCCATAAACATACTGTTAAGAGGAAAAAGGAAAAATAAAAACCAAACCATGACATCTGAGACAGGATTTACTAAGGAACACAAAATCCCAGAGCTGTCAGGATTATTCCTGTAACTTTTGTACTACTGAGAGCTCCCAAGCACCGGTAACACCACTTCAAGCCCAAACCTGTGCAATGCCAGTAATAGGAAGAAGCCATTACTGATGAATATTTTACTCATTGGTAGTAGAGTTTTAGCTGCCAGAAGACTGATTTCCACTCAATTTAGCTTCCTGGTTTTGGGTGAAGAACTGTTCAAAGGAGATGATAGGGAAGATGGGGAAACAGAAGTAAGAAAATGTCACTAGGCCAAGGAAATAGAGAGTTAGCATGTTCCTTTCCTTCACAGTATCCCCTTGGGAGAAAAGCTTACCTGCCCCATCCAACTTAAATTGGGATCCCACTCCAAGCTTGACAGGGAAGTTTTGAGTCCTCCTCTCCCACTCTGCAGGAAGCCATCCTAAATGCCTTATTGCCCAGTAATCTCTGATGAATTTCTGGTGGCCTTTTCTGTGGGAACGTTTCCACTTTGCACATAATACCTGACTATTTGTCAGGGCAGAGACAAGTATTTTGTCTGTATCATTACACAGCTCAGAAGAAAAACAGTCGTTTCCATCCCAGTATATTGCAGCAGGCACTTCACAAGACTGAGATAAAAGCAAAAAAATGTAAGTCTGCCTCCTTATTCTTTCCCTCTTCCATTCAACTCAAATATTAATAAGGCTGAAAAACTTCCTGGAATTCTCCAACAGCAAGAGAACCGATATTCCTACGGTCAACATACCTGGTCTCTACGCCACACAAACAGCTACAGCAGACAGCATCCAGAAACATCTAAGAAGTATCTGAGCAGGTTTCTTCTCTCATACATGCTCTTGTCACTGGAAGAGGCAGCATACAAAACCAGATGCTACAAGCTCTACAATGCAATGAAACCAACTTGTAATAAATTACTATCAACAAATTACTCCAGTAATGTTCTAGACAGGGAAATATTTGGAAAAGAAAGAGCTAATGAAGGCTTAAGTCTGTTCTGCAGTTATTTTAGGGAAAAATAATAGTATTTTGTCCTTCAGTGACTCATTGGTCAAATATACACAACTTTGCATGTAAATGCAGACTCTGTTTTAACTTCCAACAGTGCAAAGTTTATCTGGACCAAAGAGACTGTACAAGGTATTTCCGTTATTAGCAGTAATGGTTTGTTGTTTTGCTTTCCCAAACAATTACAGTCAAACTGATCCTACAGTCCATGATGTTCTTGTAAAGACCTTCAGTATCACCTGACTGGCCATGAACCTGATCCAAACAGTGAAGCTTGGCCGGCAATGCTACTGAGAGAACAGGAAGAAGAAAATCCCACTCATTGGTAAACACTGTGCTTACAGCCAAATTGTTCAAAGCAGAATGACTACTCATAAAGTAGTTATAATAATAATAATGATAATAAATGAGAAAAGAGAGAGGAAAGTTCACAGGGCAGGAAAGTATTATCCTGCAGACAAGACACAAGCTCAGTTTCAAAGTGGTTCTCTTGTCCTTAGAAAAGCCACCCACTTGTCAACTAGTGCCTAACAAGAAAAGCCTCATTTAGCCACCTTCAGTTTAAAGATATTTGTTTTGACATGCAAAATCAAATCACAGCAGCAGACAATCAAAGGAACAGGAGAAAAAACACCAGCTAATCTAATTCCATGGTTTTCATTGTGACAGTTAAATAGGTTACCATCTTTTATGCTCCTTTTAACATGTTTGATCTACATCTAGGACATTCCAATCCTCTCATTTAATCTATCATGACAGCATCAAAACAGGTATTACACTATGTTAAAGAGGCCTAGTGTGAAAAATACCCCAAGACGCACGCTTCAGGTGGCATGTAGAAGTTTCACATGTTGTAAAATATTTCTGCTGAAGAATTATGCAAATGACTTTTGTTTTGCACAGCCACAAGGATTAATAGGTAGGCATTATACACACACAGAGAGTATCATAATTTATTTTTTTAATATTTTGTGGATAATTACACTACTGATCGAGGCTGCCTGAAATCAATGTAAGCTCAAAAGCAACCCTGTCAATCTGACAGCTTGACATTTCTTCAAACCTGAGAAAGAATCCCTAGGCCAAGTCAACTTTTGGAACTGCGTAAAGGCATGTTCCTGTAGGATGCAACACAGTGGCAGTGCTTAAAGGAGGGAACCTGATCAGTATTTAATAGACTGCCAACTGCAAGAGAGAACTCCAGCACATTTGCAAATGTGCCTGTAGCTAATGAGTGCATGTGCAGCTCAGAAGGGTTACAGATCTTCACATAAAACCCTGACCTAAAGCTAACATTCGATTTGAAATCAAATTACGGGGAGGGGGGGATATTGTGTAAATAATTCATAAGAATTTTAATTGACATTTCTTTTCTGTGGCAACAAGCCTATTAGCATTTTGGGTGATTACCTGTTTTTTAATTGCTCTTTGGGTTATGGTTGTGCATTATATAAACTACACAGTCCTGATACGCTAGAACAATCTAATGACTAATTCTGCAATTGTACTCACAGTGACATAAGCAGTCTGACTTTCTTCAGTGGAATTATACTAGCAAAGGCAACTTACCAGTGAGAATGTATCGCACCATACCTTTATTCTGAGCCAAATTACGCCAACATTTTATGCACTCTGCTGGTTTCCACACCACTAATTACAGGGTTAGATATTATTTAATTCAAGAGCAGCTGATCTCAGTACTTTTTCAGATAGAACTGGTGTCACAGCAAGAGTGAAGGAACAGTATAGCATAGTACATTTACACATATTCTCAACCACCCCAACTCCTTATAACAGTACTTTACTAGTATTATTAAGCCTATTCTCAAGCATCATCCTGTGGAGATATTATAACCTACCAATCTCTCTTTCTTAGCCTGTGTTTAGGTTTTTTTCGATTTTAGAAAACACAGCGGTGGTAACTCAATTCTATCTAAGGATTCAACGTCAAAGCAGCTTGGGGAGAGGGAAAGCGTCACAAGCAGTAAAACCTTGGCCTTTGGATCGGATCCTATCAGTTCATCAGGTAGGTCTATTAGCTAGCCACTGGTGTTGACCATCTCATTTCAGGAGAAGCATGTCTGTGTAAATAAAGTTATACTCAGAGCATATCCTTAATGCACATCACCTTCATCTCCATTATAAATTCGTGTCTAGACACAACAGGAAGCAATACTGGAAAAAGGTTTAAGGTGGGGTTTTTTGGGTGTTTGGTTTTGGTTTGAGATTTTTTTTGTGGAGGATGGTTTGGTTTTGGGGTTTTTTTTTCAAATGCAATCATGTGTGTTGACAGATTTCAAGCTCCTTCTGGAAACCTCTGCCAATGCTCTAGCACATTCCCTTCCGCTGCTCTGCACAAGTCTGCACTGGGAAAAGCTGGTGAAAATGACAGCCCAGGAGATATTGGGTAATTATTCTGCGCAGTCATAGCTTCCAGAATCCCTTGAGTTCCCAAACACTCTCTCTTGTCAGGAAAAGTCATACCCCTAAAAAGACAAGGTCTATGCTGCTGTATTGGAAGATGTTCTTGTATGCACCAAAAGAAACAGCATAAGAAGCATTTATGGGAACACATAAATAATAAACAAAGCAAAAATAAAATGACCTGTGGAAGCTTAGAGTGAAGAATTGTCTTTCTCTGAGGACTCATAGCTTGGTGGATACGATGAGTCAGAAAAGACATTTATTTTTTGGCAAAATAATATCAACTGGTATTGATGCAGCGCTCTGTATCCAAAGTGATTCAAGTAACCTGACCAGTTCTACCTGTAGATTTATACACAGTGCCCCAATCTGTTATCTACAGGTAACTAAATCTGTGAGCAGCTCTAATTGCTAACAGGAAAACTCACATGCCTCAAGTTGGGCATGTGCTTAAATGTTGTCAAGAGTTGGGCCTAAATTACAAATTACATTCCTTATGCCTCTGTGATCGAGCATGGCAGCTGTTTTAGCTTCATGCATCAACACACCACAACTACTGAGGCAAGAGAGCGCCTGACCTCATGATACTACAGGGAGAATTGCAGGTAGAGTGATTAAAATTACTCAGACGGAATGAGTCTTAAAATATAAACCCTATAAATTATATAGTCCTGTTAATGCCACAGGGACAGACTATACGGCAACTTCCATACACCTTCCCTCATTTTCACACCACCACTTGTTCAGAAATAAAGTTCAAACCCTGACGTCACACAGAAGAGAAAGCAAAGGGGCAAACTTCCCACCAGAGCCTTGGTAAAGAAGGGAGAAAAGGAAAACCATTGGAAAAAGCATTGGGAAAAGCATTGGGAAAAGCATTTCTTTTAGCAACAGTATTAATTGTAGTAAAAGTGTAATTTTCTAAGCCTACCACCTCTAGACTAAAGGAAAGTACGGGACTGCCATCTGCTGGCACTGCCTTATAATGAAAGATGGCAGCAGAATACTTTTTTGGGAAGTTCCTGGCCAAAATAACAGCACTGGCTTGAACCGCCAAGGCACGCCCTGCCTACAGCAACTGCATCAAACGCATCAGGAAATACAGAGATTATGATGTTTTCAGAGACGTACTGCAAGATGTAACAGGGACCAACACAATCTTATACAGAAAACCAAAAGCAAAGGGAAATTGCAGAAACACAGCAAATGTCTGCTTACATCTGCAGACCTGGAAGCAGGTTCTAGTCCAGCCAGTATACCAATTCAACACAAGATGAAACTCCAGCAACACAGAACAGCATTAATCAGCCTGAAGACTATTTTTGCCTTGTTTGTACATCTTTTGGTGCACACTTTTGCCGTGTAATCTCATGCCACACATCTCCACAGAAGTGAAGCCTTCCACTCTGATTTTTCCTGAAACTAAGGGTAACATCTCAGGAGTGTCAGCTTAAAGTTACTGTAAATTCATAAGGGTTTTTTGAATCAAAAAAGTTTCATACCAAGAAAATCAATACTGCATACATTTTATTGTAATATTCCCTAGGGTCTTCCCTTAACGATAAAACCATTTATGGCTAAAATTAAGTTGCCCAATTGTTCCATTACTTCCTCTTTCTCATTATGCTCTAAAACATCCATTCAGCAATTTTTTCCCCTCTACTAATGTAACAGAAACTCATCTGCTCAACAAGATTTACTGCTTGCTTTTTTTCCTGTGTTCACAAGAGATTGTTGTGCATTTTGCAGTAGGTCTTTATTATCTAGTAATGATGGCTTGCAAATTAAATTAGTTTTTAATGGCACAGTTAAATTCTAATTTATGTTTTGGAGCTTTGTTTAATTAATTTAGTTGTAATGTAATCGCTTTCTCGCTATTATCTCACATTACATAGGAAGAACAAAGGACTAGTGACTCCGCTCCTCATATTCAGTTGTTTTGGTTTTATTAAATCTCGTTACTAATTGCATTTCCCTGAGAAACTTTTTAAACTACCGTAGGCTTATCTGAAGGGAGGGGGCAGGTGGCAAACTCTGGTTGCTCGGGATCCAGAGCCTTGAAAGGGTCGAACAGAACAC